>NC_091472.1:131760883-132035883 GCF_036971445.1 Narcine bancroftii
TTATCTGAAAAAAAAAATCAGAATTCCAAAAAGTGTCTGGTCCCAATGGTTTCGGATAAATGATTATGTACCTGTATCACAACTACTGATGTTTGTTGGTAGTAGCCAAGTTTAAAACGATGTCAAACCTTAGCAACATCTGGAATGGGAGGTTCCCTCAGCTGATAATCTTCCTCCTGAATCATTGAGTAAGGGTTAAATGGTTATCTCTGGGGGCAGGCTTTAGTTTCCCATTGATACTTTCCTCACTTATCTGAGGCCTCAGCAAGCTGCTTAAGGTTTCAAATGACAAGTTCCTTATTGAATCTCACCACACAAAAATGCAAAGTATTTTGGTTCCAATTTCTGATCTTTTTAAAAAAAACCACAAGTGCTGGCTTTCCAAGCCAATATACTGTGTACCAGCGAGCACCTCACAGAGGAGCTCACTGAAAATGCTGGGTTTCTCCAGAACTGCTTCTCTGTGGCACTTTGCGCTCTCTCCCACAAGTGCAAAGACAACGTTTCAGCTAGCAGTGGTTCTCGACCTTTTTCTTTCCACTCACAAACCACTTTAAGTATTCTCTTTGCCAACGGGTGATTAGTAAGGGATTGCTTAAGGTGGTATGTGAGTGGGAAGGGAAGGTTGAGAATCACTGCTCTAGACCCAATTATTACTGAAGAATTCTGCTTGAGAAAAATTGTCATTGTCCCATTTCCTTTGGAGTTATGAAACCGTGCACATAACGAGTCAATCAGATACGATTAAAACAGTGGTTTTCAAACTTTATCTTCCCACCCACATATCACCTTAAGCAATCCCTTACTAATTACAGAGCACCTATGGCATAGGGAATACTTAAATCGTATGTGAGTGGAAAGAAAAAGATTGAGAACCATTGAGCTAAGGGATGCGAACTTTTGACCTGCTTTAACTGAAGTAGTGGGGCGACACCAGAACCTGCTCTCTTGTTCAATGAGGTGGGACTGTGTACTCATTGATCCTTCCATATCAAAGCAGATTTGAAGGTGGGGTGGCTTGGGAGTAAGAGGGGAACGTGGAGTTTAAAAGTTTTTTTTAAATTTTAAATTTATATAAATGTAATTAAACAAAATGTAAATGTTAAATTTAGATATACAGTACGGTTACAGACCCTTTCGGCCCATGAGCCCTTGACGCCCAATTACACCCAATTGACCTACACTCGTGGTACTTTTTTTTGAACAGTGGAAGGAAACTGGAGTACCCGCAGGAAAGCATGCAGACATGGGGAGGACATGAAAACTCCTTACAAATAGTGCCAGATCCGAATCCCGGAGCCAATCACTGGCACTGGAACAGCGTTGAGCTAACCACTACATTAACCATCCCACCCACTCATGCTACCGGTGTTCCATTGTGGAAGTGCCTTATTTCACCCAACCTCACAATGGGCCACGAGTTGTAAATGGTGAGATTTTCAGCATTATACCTTCAAACAATAAGGAAGTGTAATCTGTTCCTTTGCATCTGATGAACAGCCAGGAACACAGCGAAAATGAGTTCCCAAGGGCATCCCTCTTCCCCATTTCATTCAAATTGGTTTAATTTTCTCATTAAAGCAGTTTGAATCATCGAGATCTGGGAAAGGAGCCTTTGCCATTCTGATTAAACATTCTTAGAGCATTTGCATGTTTTTTTTGTCATCTGAACCTTTTCTTGTGTTTCAAGTTATTGCACCAAATTCCTTGGCTTTGTGGAGATTGGAGCAACATGGTTTAGCTACTCATGTCCATAACTGAACAGTTGCTGGCTACAGTGGTTTAGTCATTGTGTCTGTGACAAGGATCAATGCAGGTTTGGACCCTGTAGTCAGGGCCGGATTAACGTAGTAGCGAAAGTAGCATATGCTACGTGCTCTGGATTTTCAAGGCCCCCGGGTTTATGCACCATGAATTATAAGAGACATTTTTGTTTTCATCTTTGTGCAGTGGCTATGAGATACCACACTGATAGTCCGTGTTAATAACCTTTAGGTTTTTGGTGATTTTCGCCAATTATCACGTTTCATCGAGTTTATTGGCACAGACTATCAGCTGGAACCCCTCTGCTAGCACCATTGTGCCAAGGAAACGCAGAGGAGTTCCAGCTACGTGGGGAATTATAGATAATGAAGATGGCCATTGATTACACATTGACCCAGCTGCCAGCTGCCACCATAAGTAAGTTTTGTTTTAATAAAATGTGCAAGTAAGTGTTAACAGGAGAGGGGAGGAGAGGGGAGGTGGGTGTAATTTCAGTGTAAGTGAAAGTGCAAAACGTGTAAGTATGTTTTAATGGGGGGGGGGAGCAATTTCTGTGCTATGTTCCCTAGATACATCACTGGTAATCACTGAATATATAGTGATCTGAGAAAGTTTGCATCGTTTTGTTAAGACTATTTCAAACTTACCAAAACGGATATGCCGGATCAGCGTAGAAAACTCTCTCAGGGTGGGGAGGGGGGGAGGGTATGCCGCAGTCACACTCCACCCTCATTGCACATAACTGGCATTATTTAGAGACTCTTTAAAATAAATGCTACAACCCCCGCAATACCTTAAACTGGCATTGCCTGTAGTGTCTATGACAAGGATCAATACACGTTTGGACCCTTGCTGGTTGCTGGCAGGACAATGATTCACTCAAGCATGTCTTTTGTCACTTTCACATGATTTATAACAGGCTGTGTCATAATCAGCTCTGGAAAACTTGTACAACTCCTAAGTCTCTTAAATCACATTTGGGCTGAATGCAATAGATTCAACAAAGAGAACGGACTTGGATTTATTTACTGGTCCCAGTCACACCTTTGAGAATCTAGCTATAAAATGATCTATGGGACTGTACAACAAGTCTAAGAGCCTGAACTGAGAGTGGGAGAAAATGGGTGGCATGGTGTCTGCCTCAGCAGGTGGAGAAGCATTAACAATGTGGGTTCAGTGGCTGAGCTCAGGAAAAGTCCGTGTGCATTTTCACATTCTCTCTGGGACCCTGCAGGTTTCCTCCAGGTGCTCCAGTTTCTGACCATATCTGAAAGTTCACTGGAAATAGTGTGCAAATCTTATAGGAAGCATGTGGAGGCTTTGGAAAAGATACAGAAGAGGTTTACCAGGATTCTGCCTCGGTTAGATGCTTGGAACTATGGGCTAAGGTTGGACAATCTTGGGGTTGTTTTCTCTGGTGTGTTGGAGGCTGAGGTGAAAGCTGCTCGAGTTTTATAAGAGAGAATAGATAAAGAAACATTCAAGATCTTTATCCTAGGATAAATATATTGCATATTTAAAGACACGCATTGAAGTTGAGATGGGGTTAAGTATAAAGGAGATATATGCAGAATGGTTTTTTATACAGAAAGTGGTAGGTGCTTGGAATGGGCTGCCAAGGGTAATGGTGGAAACAGATACAATAGTACTTAGGAGTCTCCTAGATGGACATATGAATATGAAGGGGATGGAGGGATATAAACCAGGTGCAGAGAGATGAGTTTTAGTTTGAATTGAACTTTATGTTTGGCACAGATACATGGGCCAAAGGGCCTGTTTCTGTGCTGTATTGTTCCGTTGCCTAATATCACAACACAACAATATGACCTGATGGGTATTAGTGACCTCTACCATTTGGAGATAGGGACTAAGCAGAGCAGACAATTCAAGGAATGGGAGCAATCCAGCCAATGATCCATTTGCAAACTCCTCCAAATCCATTTGAAAGATCAAGGTACCTAGGTTAGTATCCACTCTCAGATCCATATACCCAGCCTCAAGGCTCCAGTCACGTTCATGTTTTGATACATGGGGGCCACATTATCCACATACCTCACTCCCAGTAAAAGCTCCTCGCTTCAAGTTCTGTCACAGCACCACATTTCCAGAAGGCCAGAGGAAGTGCTTCAAGGACATTCTCAAAGCCTCCAGTGGAAAATAAAATGTATCATGCAAAATGGAGAAGGAACATTTGGGAAGGTGCTGACTACCTTGAGTTTCCTTTTACGGGAACACAAGTAAACAAGACAGATGGTGCAAGGGATATCCAAAGCTACCTATGTGTCCCTTTGCTAAACATCATCTGCAGCATTCTGTTGTACCTACTTTTGCCAGGTCAGGATCCACAAACTGATGTGAAAACATCATTATTAATCGTGACAGATCATACAATTGTGGAAGAGCAAATTGCTGCTTTTTACAAAGTCATTGATCTCGCTAGATAGATGATCACAGAACCAGGATTCAATGCATTCTGTAAAAGGCCTCGAGTTCATTATGAATGGACTCCTTGTTCTGCAACGTTAGGGTTAGGGTTACAGCACATGGCACTGTACCTTTTGACTTACTGTAACGGTATAATCCTACTCCTCTGCTTTATTATGCCTTACCTACTCTACCCAAGTAAGGGTTAACTTGCCTGGATGTACCAAGTGTATAAAGGCATTCAGAATTGAGCTGCTGACTTCAGCACCTTGAGTATTCCACTGGGGTAAATTTTATGCCTAGTTGTTCCAAACTTTAAACCAGTTCAAGGAGTTAAATGGAAAGGCTTTATAACAGGTGTCAATCCCTGAGCCATTGGAATACCAAGCTCATTTTATCATGTTTGGATTCTGCTACCTATCTGTAACATTAAGCTGAATTGAAATGAACCAAATAATAGCAAATATTTTGCCATTCAAGATCTTGATTAGCCACACTATAGAAATGTATAGATGTATCCTACGTTGATGTTGTCTTCTAGAATAGCACTCTCATTACACTTCCTTGCAACCTGCAATTCCCACAGTATTACAGAAAAAAACAAGCCACTTCTGAATTTTACGTGTACCAAAACAGGCTTACCAGGCGATTTTCTATATTTGAATTTTTAATCAAAGGATTTTTATTTCATTTTAGTGTTGAGTTTCCCTTCTTTACCAAAAAATAGATTTTGGGAAAGCCTGCATTGCTTTCACTCCAGCTGACAACTACACTATATCATCCCACTGGAGGATGAGTTTCAGCCATGGCATCTCCAAACCAAGTGAATTTGACACTCCTTCCAGTCTCTTGCTCCCTAACATATATATCATCTGCACCAGTCCAAGAGGACTTCTCCAAGGCTCCCAACATCTAAAATGGACATCCCTATGGTAGGTAACAAGAATCTTTAATTACATTGTTTAATGTTACAAATACAGTAAGGGAACAGCCTTTCTGACCCATGAGCCATGCCACCCAAATACACCAATTAATCTACCAACCCTGTACATTTTTGAAACCGGAGAACTGGGAGGAAACCTGTGCAGACACGGAGAGAATGCACTTACAGACCACGCTGGATTCACATCCAAGTCACTAGCGTTGTAATAGCATTACACCAACCACTACGCTAACATGCCATCCTTCAGCAGAAGCAATTCCAGGCATCCATGGGCAGGAGGATGCATCAGGATGCCACAATAGGATGCAGATATCACTGAAGACATCCACTCATGTATATTATTGTTAGACTAGATGTGTAATCCTCTGTCACTGTGGAAGGGTAACAACACAGATTCAGCTGAATATTTTTGAGGGATGACTGACTGCTGTAAGAGAACCACAGTCTGAGCTCTTTTTGTACAACCTACCCATGATATCACAACAATTCTCATTGGACTATCAGGTCCTTAGTAAATAGGATGAAATCCAAAATGATGAAACAGCCTTGATCCTGACTGCATTCGTAGAGCAAACTATAGATACAGTGGGCATTTACATTGGAGAGGATCAGCTAGAGCCATACAGAGGAATGGCAACATACTGCCTTTGCAAAGAATCTTGGATGCGAGGGGGCCAGAATCAGCACCATCTCCATGCTCACAGAAAGACTGAAGGAGGATTCCAGTCTGGTGAGGAGATCTGTCCTCTATGAGAGATTGTGTTACTTTAGAGGAAGTCACTTGAGTTGCTGTCTTACTATTAGAGCTAGTCTGAGCACAATTGGGTGAATTGGGAGGGATGGTATGGGTGTCATACATTATGGTGACTTACTGGAAATGGATAATAGTGTGTTGACTGCTTGTCCTGACATCAGTGTCTAGAGTCTGCGATACACATTACTGCAGCTTACACTGAGTCAACACTCAAATTTCAGCCTAACTTTCCCCCCCCCCCGCAAATATTGTATATAACTCTCGCAGCATCGCATTTTGACACAATATTATGGCAATGGTGTACCTGACACTGAAGAAATTTAAGACTTATCTATTATGAGGGTCACGTTTGACATAACAATGTGATGTTAAGTGATCCATGTGAATTGCACATAGACTGGTTTCAGGACTTGCAAAAATATCTCAGCTCAACTTTAGTGTTTCTCTTTGTCCAAATTCACTCACAGGGTTAAAGTAGGCATGAAAGAGTTACATGTTACTGTAGAGCACATGGGAATGGGAGTATGTTATTTAAAGAGTTAGAAAATATGTTTGGATTAGAGGTTTGGCTGAGGAATGCATTGATGATGGGCAGGTCAGGGGGAGTGAGCAGGTTCTGCAGTTACCTTTCTCATGCTACAGACTGATGGTTCCCAGATGCTGCTGTTAACTCAGTGTTCAATGGAACTGGCAAGTCTGCCTCTAGGAGTGGGGGCTGGGTGGAAGGAGGGAGAACTCAGGTCAGGCCTCCTGTGGGTAATATAAGATTTCAAAAGAATGAGGCCACCAGTATTAGCTAGCTTTGAAAAATAAGGGTGAGGGGGTGGGGAGCTGTAGTGAGGTGCATAGATCCTACAATCTTAAAAGTCCTTGAGTCTGGCTGATTTATCTGTAAAACTGGAGGCGTGGTTCATTATTAACTGACTGCACCCCTCATTTCCAATTTTAATTTTATTACAGTGAGCTGAGAGGAAGTGTACAGTTGGATAAATCCAAGTGACCCATCAAAAGAGCCACTTTAGAAAGGAGCTTACAAATCTTCTGGAGTTTACCCGGGCAACAGGTCTGCTCCACGAAGCAATAGATGCAGTCTCACATGGCTGCTGTGGGCGCAGTTAGGGTGATGCAGTATTTTATCCAGTAGAACTGCTGCCTCCTGGTGCCTGCGACCCTGGTTTGCTCCTGACCTGAGACCCTGTCTGTGTGGGATTTGTACTTTCTCCCTGTGATGCATGCACTTCCTCCAGATCTTTTGGTTTCTTCCCACACCCAAAGATGCAAGAGTCAGCAAATTAACTGGGCACTGCAAATTGTAGAGGTAAGTGGTAAAATGTGGAGAGGGCAGATAGAATGGAGGGAGAGTGGGCTTAACATAATAGGCAGCTGATGGTCAATATTGACTCAGTGGCCTGAAGGGTCTGATTCGATGCTGAATCCCATTACTACATGAAATCTGCCTGTCATATGAAGAGAGAGAATAGGGAATATAAGCAGGAATTGGCCATTTGCCCATTTGTACTTTTTCTGCCATTGGACTTCATTAGCAAAATGGTTTTTCTGCAATAATCTCATGCCCCATGGTTCTTTCTTGAATATCCTCAGTGACTGAGTTTCTGCATCTCCTTTGAGTCGAGAATTCCAAAGATCCATTACTTTGTGGATGAGGAAATTTCTCATCATCTCTGTCCTGTCTTCTGGCTGTAAGGACCTTCAGATTTGAAAACCCTCAGCCCAGATTCTAGTGGACTTGAGCCCACAGTACGAACCTTCAGTACAAATCACCTCTGAGTTACAAATTTCACTAGAGGAGATTGTATGAAAGATTGTGATGTCATCATGCCTGGCAGGTTGACCTGATGTGATGGGGGTAAATGTGACCTACTCTTTCCTTCCATTAATGCTATATGTCAAGTAAAATCAAGTCACCTTTAGTTATTGTTCAAACCATGCTCGCACAGTAAAGATAAGTTTCTCCAGGACCACAGAGAATATTTACATAAATATTAGTTAAAATAGAAGGTAAAAACATAAATTATTAAATACTAAGATGTATACTGTAAGAGTCCCTGGCACCAAGGTACTTTATTCACGTATGATCTGGGAATTCAGGAGTCTGATGGCCTGGGGAAAAAACTACTATTGTCCAATCTGGATCTATGGCCCCTTAATGCTGCAGTTCCTACTACCAGATGGCAGAAGGGAGAACAGTTTACTTGAGGGGTGTGTGGAGTCCTTCACAGTGCTTTATTGCCTTTCACCTTCATTGAGTATTGTATATGTCCCTCATGGTAGGAAGAAAGCCCCCAATGATCTTTTCTGCTGACTTCACTATCCTCTGCAGGGTCTTGTGATCCAAGGTGGTACAGCTTCCAAACCAGGTGGTGATGCAGTTGCACAGAATGCTCTTAATACATCTTCTGAACAACGTAGTGAAGGTGGAGGGTGGAGATGGACTTCCCTCAGCCTTCGCAGGAAGTAGAGGTGCTGCTGGTCTTTCTTGGTTATGAAGCTGGTGTTAAAGGACCAGGTGAGATTCTCCACCAAGAACACTCCAAGGAACTTGATGCTCTTTTATTCAACCATGGAGAATGAGCCAGCTCATCATGTGGAGCGCATTCCACACTTATCACGACCCTTAAAATAGCAAACCAGCACTGTTGAATGCTGGAGCCATACAACACCAGCAGCCCTAAAGTGGTGCTGGCCAAGCTGCCCAGGTAACAGATCAATAACAGGTTGGGGAAGAAGGATATTCACATGCAAGAATGTTCCCGCCCACTATTGTTATTCATGCGGCTGATATCAGCCAATCAAACAAACGGCGGGAACTCCAACTGTATAAAAGGAGCCTTTCCAGCCTTAATAAATCGCAGAGCTTAACCTCCCACACTGCAAGTGTGTGTTTCTTTGTAGCAGTTGGCTACATATTTATAATTTTTCCAAACTCACACAGTTCCAATAGTTACTCTTGATGACCTCAATGGTGGAACTATCAATGATCAGTGGAGTGTGGCCCCCCCCGGGGCCCTCCTGAAGTCGACAACCATCTCTTATGTTTTATTAATGTTCAGATACAGGTTTTTGTTTTTGCATCATTCCGTTAGTGACTGCACCTCATCTCTATACGCTGACTCATCATTCTTACTAATAAGGCCACAGTCAACATGTCATCAGTCAACTTGATGATGTGGTTCGAGCTGTGTTTAGCTGCACAGTCGTGGCTAAGCAGAGTGAACAACAGTGGACTGAGCACACAGCCCCAGGTGGGCCCTCGTGTTCAGGGTGATGGTCTTGAAAGTGCTGTTTCTGATCTGGACTGCATGAAGTTTCCCCAACAATAAAATCGAGAATCCAATTGCAGGGAGAGGTGTTTAGACCTGGTAGGTTCAACTTCTTTATCAGGTATTGTGGTAGAATTGTGTTGAATGGTGAACTGAAGTCAATAAACAGGATTCAAGCATATGTTTTCCAGGTGGGTGATGGCTAGATGGAAGGTGGTGGCAATGGCCCCGTCCATGGAGCGGTTGGGTTTGTATGTGAACTGAAGGGGGTCTAGTGACGAGGGCAGCAGGAGCTTGATGTGCCTCATGAGAAGTCTCTCGAGGCACTTCATGACTATGGGTGTGAGTGCATTGAGGCATTGTGATCTGAAATGTCATAAAGGGGCAGTGCAGACAAAGCCTTATTTTATGTGAAGCTGTGGTTGGCCTCATCTTGGCCTGAGGCCCTTGCCCTCAAACCGTTGATATGAAAGCCTCCTGTGGTTTAACTGTGTGCCATTTTTACACCAGCTGTAATGCATACCCCAACTTGGCAGTAACAGAAACCACATAGTTTAGGAAATGTCAAAGCATGCTCACTACTTTGAAGGAACATTTCCTTTGATAATGACAAATGCATTTTCTGCTCTGTCACATCACCAAATATATGTTCTTTCAGTCTGCAGGAGTTTGATTTCAGATTTGGGCAGTGATGTAACAGCAGTCCCCTTCTTCCTGGTGTTGACATTGACTATTTCTGTTGACAAATGTAAACAGTATTTGCAGTCAGCAAGTTGTTAAATAATTACTCTTGTTTTCATGTCAGTGCATTGCTAGATTTCAGAAATATAAAGCAAACACATCTTCCAAGACATTTCAATCCTTCAAAAACAACAAATTTTGTTGCCTTTTTCCCTCCTTTGTCCACCTGACAAAGCTTGGAATGTAAGCCCAATGATCTGATTTGCCGTTTTTTTGCAGTGATGGTCAAACAACGGGGGATGATAATGTTTTGTTGACTCCAAATAATTGTCACATCTTGTCTTTTACTTCCCCTTTGCCTAGACATGCTGTACTACTCAGATGGAAGGATGCCACCCCACCTACTCATGCCCAGTGGCTGAAAGATATTATGCTTGTTCAAATTTAGAAAAGATTTCATATTCAATTAATAATTCTAGCATTGGGGGGGGGGGGAAACGACACCATTTTGGAATTATTATTACGATCTTTAGATATGATTTATATTCTGAGTTTTGTTGGCTTTTTTCATTTCAATTTTAGGAGTGAAGTTTATAGTTGTTTTTTCCTGCCGTGCAATGTTGTTAGGGGATGGGGTTTGATTAACTTTTGATTTTTGTTTCCTTTAGCTGTTTTTTTTTGTCTTTGTATATTATATTTGCTTTTGTTATGTTATTATGGATGCCATGTAATATGTTGATTTGTGTAATTTCTTACTTATGTTTTGCATTCCATATGAATTATGCTTTATGCTTTTTTAAAGAATAAAATCAATAAAAATATTTTAATACGAAATTGATTCTTCACCTGCTTTGAGTCTGATTGCTTTTTCAGATTTCAGATTTATTGTCGTGCACCTCCTGTGGGGTGAGGCAGAATTACCACTTATTGGTAGTGCAAAAAAAAAATCTGTACACAGCATATACATGTAAACAAATGTAAAACTGTGCAATACAGGGAATTAAAAAAATCAATAAAGTGGGCAAGTAAGGCTCCTTATATTGTTGGGGAGTCTGATGGTGGAGGGGCAGCAGCTGTTCCTGAACCTGGTAGTGTGAGTCTTGTGGCACCAATACCTCTTCCCTGATGGCAGCAGTGAGAACAGAGCACGTGCTGGATGGCGTGGATCCCTGATGAAGATTGCTGCTCTCCGACGGCAGTGTTCACTGTAGATGTTCTCGATAGTGGAGAGGTTTTACCTGTGATGTCCTGGGCAGTGTCCGGTCCCATATGAAGGGCTTTACACTAAAGATGTATTGGTGTCCCCATACCAGACGATGATGCAGCTGGTCAGCACACTTTCCACAACACATCTGAAGAAATATTCCAGGGTTTGGTGTCATATCAAATCTCCTCAAATCGTGAGGAAGTAAAGGCACTGACATGCTTTCTTCATGATGCCATTAGTGTGTTGAGTCCAGGAAAGATCCTCTATAGCTCCTTTCACACTTGCCAGTGATCCCAGGAATTGAACGCTAATCGGCCTTTAAAGAGGGAAGAGTGAAAGCAAAATCTGCTCAACGCCGGCATCAGATGACGTCATCTCACGTCAGGGATTTCCGGCCTCGACCACTAGTACAATCCCCAGTGTCTGTAGACGCCAGCAAGTGTGAAATGGGCAATTGCATTTCAGGCACTTCTGATTAAAGGTAGAACAGACAAATGCCAGGGATAAATCCTTGCAAGTGTGAAAACATTCAGTGTCGCAGTTAGGAGTGGTCTAGTGTGAAAGGCCAAACCCCCATTCCTATCCTGGGACACTGAACAGCTAATTTACTAGGATACAAGAGTGAAAGGTGCTTGAGATAGTGACTCCCAAGAACTTAAATTTGCTCATCCTCTCCATCTCTGATCCCCAATGATCACTGGATTGTACACCTCTGGTTTTCTTTTCCTGAAGTCAACAATCAGCTCTTTAGTTTCATTGATATTGAGTGCAAGGTTGTTGTTGGTGCACCATTCAGTCAAATTTTCAATCTCCATCCTGTGTACTGACTCATCCCCTTCCCTTACACAACCCACTACCATGGTATTGATGGCAAATTTGTGGATGGTGTTATTGTTGTACCAATCCACACATTTGTAGGTGTAAAGTGAGTTCGAGCAGGGGGCGAAGAACACAGCCCTGTGGTGCTCTGGTGCTGATGGAGATTGTGGCAGAGATGTTCTTACCAATCCTCACTGATTGTGGTCTGGAGGTGAGGAAATCCATGATCCAATCACACAGCAGGGTGTTGAGTCCAAGGTCTTAGAGTTTGCTAATCAATTTTGAGGGGGTGAGGGTGTTAAATGCTGAACCATAGTCAATAAAGGAGCATCCTGATGAATGTATCTTTATTGTCATTGCAATGGAATCTTTTCCATTGCAATTGAGGCTTGTGGCATTGAGATAGATGGCTGGATAGTTTGAAAATTATTATATTCAGAATGCATGAGTTTAACAGATGAATGAGTTAATGTGAATGCTAGGTAGATTAAGAGACAATGTTGAGTAAACAGATGTCTGGCAGTATTTGAAGATTAGCAGAGACTTGATCTCGTCATCATTTCTCCCTCAACTGAAGTGAACAAAAAATGTTATTAAACTAACTTCTTTCTTTCCATTGTACAGGGTGATTTAATTCAGAAAATATTGGAGCACAATTTCACCACAGCTATCCCAGGGCTGAAGAGTTTAAATTAAGAGATAAAATGGAGAAAGCTGAAAAAAACCCGGCCACACTTAAATTAGGAGAACTGAATTCATAGGTGCTGCCTGTATTGCCTCACACAGAATACAAAAGAAAGGTCTTGTGCAGATAAATTAATTGGAGATGATGACTTGATAGCATAGATAGAGAAAACATTTCCTCTGGCTGGTGAATACAGAAAAGGGTACAAATCATTGAGCTTTCAGAGGTTAAGTTACAAAAACAGGCCTTTACACAATGAGTAGTGGAAATTTGGAGCAATCTCCTTCAGTAAGCTATTGAAGTAAAGTTGATTAAACATTGCAAAGCTGAGATTGCTGGACCTTGATTAAACAAGGGAATTTCGTGACTTGTTCATGACAAAAAATTTTGGTTCTGATTCTATATTAATGGTTACAAAACTAGGTAGGATGGAGTTAAGATACCGATCAAGCATGAACTAACTGAATGGTAGATCATTCTCAAGCAGTCAAATGGACAACTCTTATTGCATCCTGTATTTATCTCATGGAATCTTGTAGGCTCAGATTAGCTGGTGCTTTTGCTTTTATAATCAGGATATGAACACCATCGAAAGATAGTGACTGTAATGTCTTCCATTTTCAACCACCCGATTACAGCAAACACTTTTTTTATATGGTGGAGGTACTTGTAGTGAACTGGAATTCACTGTGTGTGTGTGTTGTTCAGACGGCTGGCTCCTCCCTTGGCCCCACCCTCACCTACCCCAATATAAACCCTGGTTTTCCCACCTTCCCTCAGGTTCATCTGAGGACTATTGGTCTACCGGCCATTGATTGGAGGCTATTAAAAGCATGGTTGTACTCATTACTTGTCTCTGAGTCCAATCAGTCACATTACAATTATAATAGCTTACCTTTGAAACAAGATGGAAGCCCTGCTGATGCCAGGCGTGCTCCAGGTCAACCATCTGAGGCCCTGGAGGGGCTGGAGTGCTTCCAGTCCTACCTGATGGCCACACAAGACGTCTTCAACTCTGATAGTCTCTGGAGATTGGGACTTCTCTCTCAAGTCGCCCCCAAAGGGTACACTGTCACCAGAGACTGTGCTACCTATGAGTCGGCCATAAAAGGCTTGAAGGCCCAATACATGAGGCCCCAGAATGATGTGCTGGTAAGCCACTGGCTCTCTCAACGTTAGTAGCACCAGGTGCATTGCTGGACAATTACGTCTTTGAACTGTGGGCCTTGGCCAAAAATGCTACTATGAAGTGGTCACAACCCGGGTGAGAGAGGAGAAACAAATTCAGGATACCCTCGTGGCAAGAGTGAGGTCGAGGTACATGAGGCAGCACTGCTAGAGTTGGGGAAGAAAGACTTGGCCAGTACCCTGGATATGGATAAAGCACTCGAACAGGAGCTGACGACCTCACAGGTGATAGCGGAGTCTTTTCAAAGGACCAGGTCAGTGGGGCCGCCTGTGATCCTCACAGCCCCAGTGGTGACTGCTGCAGCTATGTGCGACTGGGGATGGTACTTCTGCGGACAGGCACAGCACTCCCGCACACAATGCCCTGCGAAGGACTCTGAGTGCGCAGGATGTGGCAAGTGAGGGCACTGGGTGAAGGTCTGCCAGGCTAAAGGGAAGCTAAAGAGGGCAACCGCATGTGCAACCCCTGAATTGTTGTTCAACCTGAGCCCAAATCCCAAAGTGCCAGCCTCAGGCTCTCCATGCTGGTCGTAGCCAGCATCTCACTATGCATAATGGCGAGACCAGTCACCAGAAGTAAAGCATCACAGGAAGCAATATGATTATCTTGCCATTCCTCGAGATTGGCATCACCTTCTTCCTATTATCAGCTGTAGCCCAAGCGACTTTCGACTGCGTTTGGAGTGACATCGCAAAGGCCACCATGCAGGCGGTGTACGAGAACGTACCCTTCCCAGTGGAAAGTATTGCCTCTGATGTAGCTCTGGCAGCTACCAGGTGGGCAGGCCATTTATCTTTTCCTCCCACACCCTACAAGGCCATGAGCTTTGGAACCTATCAATGGAGAAAGAGGCTCACGCCATTGGAGAGGCTATCAGGCACTGGAGGCATTACCTGGCTGGCAGAGAATTTAACCTGCTCACCAACCAGCTATCGGTGGCATTTATGTTTAATAATGCAAAAAGGGGCAAAATAATGAGTGATAAGATTGCTTGGTGGCAGATCGATCTCTCCATCTATAATTATGACATATCATACAGGCCAGGTTCTCTCAATGAACCTCCAGATGCTCTATCAAGAGATAGCTGTGCCTCTGCACACACTGGCCAGTTGCAATCATTGCACGATGAGCTTTTTTGTCAAGGCACGCAACCTGTCCTACTCTGTTGAAGATATCAGGGAAATGACCAGGTTCTGCTCGGTCTGCGCTGAGCACAAGCCACACTTCTACTGACCTGACAAAGCGCACCTGCTAAAACATCCTGCCCCTTCGAGCAACTCAGTGTCAATTTCAAGGGCCCCCTCACCTTCCACCAATGGAAAATTGTACTTTCTCAATGTCATTGACAAGTTTTCACGCTTTCTGATTGCCATCCTCTGCCCAGACATGACTACCACAATGGTCATTAGGATCTTGCATTCTATTTTCACCCTGTTTGGGTATCCCAGCTATATCCATTGCAACCGCGGCTCATCATTTAACAACAAAGAGCTACGCCAGTACCTGCTCGTAAGGGGCATTGACTCAAGCAGGACGACTAGCTACAATCCCCAGGGGAAGTTTAAAAAGAGAACGCGATGGTATAGAAAGCTAAAAAATTGGCTGTTTGGTCCAAAGGCCTTCCAGACTCATGCTGGCAAGAAGTCCTACCCACAGTGCTCCACTCCATAAGGTAGCTCCTCTTCATGGTCACCAACGCAACTCCTCATGAGCTTATGTTCATGTTTCAGAGGAAATCCATGTCCAGGACTAATCTCCCGGCTTGGCTAATGGCACCAGGGTCAGTCCCGCTGAGAAAGTATGAGAGGAAGAGCAAGACAAAACCCCTGATCTAGAAGGTGCACCTGCTGTACGCCAACCCAATGTATACCTATATTAGCATACCCTGACAGCAGAGAGGATACTGTCTCGATCAGAGATCTGGCACCCACTGAAACTAAGGATCTGATGTCTCAAACAAGCCAGGAACTACTGAGTACCTCACTCAGGATCCCGGAGGTCACTGCTTGGGAGGTGAACCAACCTACTCAGCAATACACTCCAAACCACTCCCGGAGCCCTCGAGACCCACTGACCCTTTACCACAGAGGGTCCAGGAAGTGCAGGAAGCCCAAAGTCCTCCAGTACTGAGGTGCTCGACCAGAATAACTAGACCCCCAAACAGACTTAACTTGTAAATATTTGTAAAGTATTAGTTTTATTTGAATGTATGGTCTCTGTTTTAACCCGCAGGTTCTATTCTGAAGGAAGAGTGAATGGAGTGGACTGGAATTCACTGTGTGTGTGTGTGTGTGTGTGTGTGTGTGTGTGTGTGTGTGTGTGTGTGTGTGTGTGTGTGTGTGTGTGTGTGTGTGTGTGTGTGTGTGTGTGTGTGTGTGTGTGTGTGTGTGTGTGTGTGTGTGTGTGTGTTGTTCAGATGACTGGCTCCTCCCTTGGCTCCATCCTCACCTACCCCAATATAAACCCTGGTTTTCCCACCTTACCTCAGATCCATCTGAGGACTATTGTGTCTACCGACCATTGATTGTAGGCTATTAAAAGCTTGTTTGTACTCCTCATTTGTCTCTGAGTCCATCAGTCACGTTACAGTCCTAGAAACTCCTGCAGAATGTCATTGTTTGGTATGTCCTCGACAGTTTCGTGGAAAATGGAAACACAGTCCATGTTGCAGTGATTGCTATTCGTAACTAGCAACTTTAATTAAAAGTCCATGAGGGAGGAAGCAATAGTATTAATGAAGAATCAGAGGGACTGTTGCTACATAATGTAGTCATCTGCCCAACCTTGTTTAAAGCAGCTAAAAAGGATCTTTTAAGAGACTATTAGATTGATACATGGAACAGAGAACAATGGAGGGTTAAGGAGTATGGAAATTTTAGGCAGTTGTTAGGTCAGCACAACACTGTGGGCCAAAGGGCCTGTACTGTGCTGTAAATTTTTATGTTCGATGTTTTCTAATGCCACTTCTTGTCCAAAGATTTCTGAATTACAGCACATCAAGTGCTTCTTCTCACATATTTCTAAATGTAAGTGAGATTTTGCTTCTCTTGTCTTTTCTGACAGTGAGTCTGAGGCTCCCACCACATTTTGGGTAGAAGCATGTTTAACTGAACTCCTACCTTTGAAATCTATAGCCTTGAGTTCATGACCTCAGCTAGGGAAAGTAGGTCCTTCCTACTTACTTTGGTCAGGCCTCCAATAACCTTGCTCTGTATTTAAACCTACTGAAAAGGCATTTGACTGGTTAGAATGGCCTTTTTTATTTAAAATTTGAGACATTTTCTATAGGTAGAATATTTATAAATTGGGTAAAAACTCTCTATGATAAATTTATAACTTATAGTCAGATGTCAGCAGTCTTCCCTTTGAGTAGATCGACTAGGAAAGGGTGTCCCCCATCTCCAGCACCTTTCATCCTTGCAATTGAACTGCTGGCAGAGATTATAAGGGGAGATCAGGACATAAAAGGCTTCAAAGTTGGACAAGAAGAACATAAAATCAGCCTATTTTCTGATGATGTGCTATTATACCTATCCGACCCAGATGAGTCCTTGGAGAAATTACAAACAACACTAGAAAAATATGGAAGAGTCTCCGCTTATAAAGTTAATATGGATAAAAGTGAGATAATGCCATTGACAAACTTTGATTATGAAAAATATCAAAGAGGAAATCAATTTAAATGGAAGGTAGATGGAATTAAATATTTAGGAATAATGATTGATAATAACTTGCAGAATTTGTATAAATTAAATTATATTCCTCTTTTAAGGAAGGTAGAGAGGGATTTTCAGAAATCGAAAGACTTACCAATTACTTTGGTGGGAAAGGTTAAATGTGTTAAACTGAAAGTGATACCAAGATTACAATATATTTTCCAATTGTTGCCTATTTCTTTGCCGAAGAATTTATTTAAATTGCTAAATAATTGTATTAGGCAGTTCCCTTGGAATAATTAAGGTGCCGAGGATTTTGTTGGAAAAGTTCATGTGGGACTATAAGTTTGGGGGACTTAAACTTCTGGATTTCAAAAGATATTATTTGGCTGCACAAGCTAGATTCCTTTAATCTTTCTTTGAAGAAGCCAGCCCACCCTTTTGGTTTCAAATGGAACTGTACTCATGAGAGAGGGGCCAGCGAAAGATTTTATTTATAAGTGGCGTGTTAAATCAATAACAAAAATGATGGATAATCCTATATTACATACATACAATTACATACAATCTAAAAATAAAACAAGATTAGAGTACGGCAAGAAATCACTGAGCGTATTGGGAAGAAAGTAGGGATATGGTTAAGAGCACCATTATGTAAGAAGGTGTTGCTGTTTACGAATCTAGGTTACAGAATACTAAACCCGTGGTATGATGAAGGAATATGATACATTGAAGATTACTACGCAGAAGGAGTTCTTAGTCTTTTGATCAACTAAAACAGAAATATGGAGTAGCTAATGGAACATTCTTCTGCTTCCTCCAGCTAAGGACACTCTTGAGAGAAAGACCCACCTGAAATTAGTGAAATGAAATGAATGATTTTACTGGGGAATGCACCTAAATTTATAACAAAAATGTATTTTGCTTTCCAGAGTGTAAGTGGAAAACCAGGTTTGCAGAGGCCAAGAGAGAAATGGGAGTTGGACTTAGGTGTTGTAATATCAGAAAAATGTTGGTCTGACTGGTGTCTGGGTAGTATGACATCAATTATAAATGCATTGGTTCAGTTTAACTTCTGACACCTAATTATATCTTATGCCACAGAAACTACATAGGTCAAAATTTGAAATATCGGAGATGTGTTTTAGATGTGGGATTGAAACAGGAACATTTTTACATGCAACATGATCTTGTGTGAAGGTGAGGCTTTTGTGGCAGGATATTGCTGAAACATTAACAAGGATAACAGGAGTGGCCTTTGTGGGTTTCCTGGAGCTTTATCGTTTAGGTAATTTTATTTAAATAAGTAATAAATTAACTAAATTCCAAATTTATTTTGTCAAAGCAGCTTTAGCAGTGGCTAAAAAGTATATAGCAATTATTTGATAGTCCAGCTCTCCCTTACTCATAGCACAAGGGTCTGCAGAGATGAATAGTTGTATACCTATGGAGAAAATTACATACAATCTAAAAAACAAGTATGATATATCTGTCAAGATATGGCAGCCATATTTGGACCATATATGAACCCAATTATAATAATGATAATAACAAATGTTGTTACAATATAAACAGATGTGACTTCCCCATATAGATCTTTTATGGATACTATAAGTGTGAGCTCTGACAGTGTGTGGATTTATATTTTATAGGGGCGAGGGTTTTTTTGCATGAAAAAGTTCAATATATTGTGATATTGAAGATTTTACTATATATTTATGCAAGATAAAAAAATAAAAAGATAAAGAAAAAGACTTAAATACAGTACATTCATTAAAAATAATTCTAAATATAAAAATAAGATGCTTGTACTCCATTATCAAGAATGTTATGCTCAATTTTGGATCTGCTAACTTAATTGGGATTAATTCACTAAATATATGTCAGGACAATGGAGTAATGAAGGAAGTTGTGATGTCTGTTGGGATAAAATGTTACCAAAACTATGGAACATCATCGTAAAATATGAGCAAAGCAGTTAAATATAAAACCTGGAAGAAGTTCATGAAGAAAGGTTGTCTGCACATCCAATCCACTGTAAGGATTGACAAACTGTGTCCTGTTAGTCATGGTACATGGAGTGCAGCAAGTAATATAGAATTCAGGTTACTCCTGTCGCCTTCACAAACTATAAATGAAATGGAGTAAATTATTCCAGAATATTTATGCATATTTATTTAATATTATATTTTTATGTTTGTTTGTGATTATTATGTGCTGTGTGAGAAATATATTATGTGTGTGTGCCATGATCCAGAAAAAAAACTGTTTGATAATAAACTTGAACAATAAAAATAGCTGGTGTGCAAAAAGCAAGAACATGAAACACCATTTCTGTGCTTCAAGGTGTGCCCGATGTTAACAGGTTGGATGGATGAAGAAGCTGGTCTTGGTGTGAATGTCATCCAGAAAAAACATTGAATTATTTAGATGTTGAAGAAAGAAAAGCCAATTCAATAGTTTAAAAAGGAGAGAGAAAAGCAAAAGATTATGTGGAATGGGAGAAAAGGCAGGGAACTATTAAAAAGTATTTAGTAAACTGAAAACATCCCTGAAGTTGTTGTGATCCTTCTACATTGTTCTTGCATGATTATTGAACAAACCTAGACTAAGATGAATAGATATAACATTAACAATAAAAAATCTTCCATAATTACTATCTTTTTATCATTGTGGAAGATTTTTTTTATTGAGGTGCTTAAAATAATGAGAAGTGTGTCAGGATAGACAGCTGAAAACCTTGGACTCAGACTGGAAATCCAAATCAGTAGAATTAAAATCTTCAACCACGTGTGAAACTGAATACCTTGAGAACAAACTGCGGTGTTCATGAAGGAAATAGATCCTTGTTAGAAATGTCAATAAAGAATTTGAGAAAAGTAAGCACATCTAGAATAGAATGATGAGATTTCACAGAAAATCAAAAGATAAGAATTGATGAATCGAATGGCTTATTTCAATTCACATATTGTGGATATGGGGAGGGAATGAGTGGAAAAGGTAGCTAAGGGAAGGTCCAGGAATGAGGAAGAAACTCTCTTTTCATACAATGATATCATGTGGAAATGAGACTCCAAAGCAGAATATTTTTTAAAAATATATTGATCTATACGGTAGAAGGCCCTTCCAGCCCACAAAATTTGTGCTGCTCAATTAAACCCAATTATCATACCAACCCTCTATGTTTTGGAGAGTGGGAGGAAACCAGAGTACTGGAGAAAACCCACACAGGTCATGGAAAGACCATACAAACTCCTTACAGACAGTGCCAGATTTGAACACGAGTCCTTGGTGCTGTAATATATTGCGCTAACCACTATGTGAACTCTGCTGCCTTTTCTTAAAACCTGTAGGCTACAAACAATCACATCTGCAGGGCTTGAACATGCTCTAATTATTATATTACAGTATAGGGGAGAAAGTTGTGCTGGTTCTATCCTTTTAACTCATTGAGAGTTGCAAGTGTGACCCACTCTTACAAACGGGTTAAGGAACATCCACTAATGCAACACAGTGGCAATGTTGACCCATGACATGACAGCATCTTATGACCTCTGCAGGAACATTAGCAGGAGCAATCCCAGCAACCAAAGCTTTTACAGCTCCCTTCTGAAGTTAGGACAATTGAATGAGAGAAGCACTTACTGACAATTTGTCTCCTGTGTCAGCATTATATCAACCTCATTAGCCTGTGGTAGATTAGTGGGAATAGAGCTGGTTTCATGGCACTAACACTGCTTAAAGCACAGGTGTAATTCCAATATTGATTTATTGGCAATCCAAGACCAGATGAGAGGATTGGAGAGAATCCTGATGGTAAAAGCACCTCAGGCCTTGACTGTACTGAGTGCTCCATGCTGAGACACCAGAGAAGTTTCCTGCCAGTGGGTGTTTCCATTCTGCATTGTTTTTTTCTTTGGCTTGGCTTCACGGACAAAGATTTATAGAGGGGTAATGTCCACGTCAGCTGCAGGCTCTTTTATGGCTGAAAAGTCCGATGCGGGACAGGCAGACACGGTTGCAGCGGTTGCAAGGGAAAATTGGTGGGTTGGGGTTGGGTGTTAGGTTTTTCCTCCTTTGTCTTTTGTCAGTGAGGTAGGCTCTGCGGTCTTCTTCAAAGGAGGTTGCTGCCCGCTGAACTGTGAGGCGCCAAGATGCACGGTTTGAGGCGAGATCAGCCCACTGGCGGTGGTCAATGTGGCAGGAGCCAAGAGATTTCTTTAGGCAGTCCTTGTACCTTTTCTTTGGTGCACCTCTGTCACGGTGGCCAATGGAGAGCTCGCCATATAACACGATCTTGGGAAGGCGATGGTCCTCCATTCTGGAGACGTGACCTACCCAGCGCAGTTGGATCTTCAGCAGCGTGGATTCGTTGCTGTCGGCCTTTGCCATCTTGAGTACTTCGATGTTGGAGATGAAGTCGCTCCAATGAATGTTGAGGATGGAGCGGAGACAACGCTGGTGGAAGCGTTCTAGGAGCCGTAGGTGATGCTGGTAGAGGACCCATCATTCGGAGCCGAACAGGAGTGTGGGTATGACAATGGCTCTGTACACGTTAATCTTTGTGAGGTTTTTCATTTGGTTGTTTTTCCAGACTCTTTTGTGTAGTCTTCCAAAGGCGCTATTTGCCTTGGCGAGTCTGTTGTCTATCTCGTTGTCGATCCTTGCATCCGATGAAATGGTGCGGCCGAGATAGGTAAACTGGTTGACCATTTTGAGTTTTGTGTGCCCAATGGAGATGTGGGGGGGCTGGTAGTCATGGTGGGGAGCTGGCTGATGGAGGACCTCAGTTTTCTTCAGGCTGACTTCCAGGCCAAACATTTTGGCAGTTTCCGCAAAACAGGACGTCAAGTGCTGAAGAGCTGGCTCTGAATGGGCAACTAAAGCGGCATCGTCTGCAAAGAGTAGTTCACGGACAAGTTGCTCATGTGTCTTGTGTCTTGTGTCTCCATTGTATTGAAGTGTTAAAGCAATTTGTCTGTTTATTTCTTTGTGGAGTGCCCAGGGATGTTTTTTTTCTACATACTACACTATGAGAATGCATTAGTACTTTAATTATAATTGTACAGCATATTAGCATACTTCGTTGCAACAGTGCAGAAGTGCATTTAAACTGGAAAAGTCAGATAATCATTTAAAAGAATTTTATCAGCACCAAAATGTGAGATGGCCCTCTTAAAATTGGACACAAGGTAAAATTGCTTTTCCAAGCGAGTTTTGACTTCATTAAGGTAGAAGAGTTTTTCTTTTAAAATATAGATTTTTATTAGTCGTATTTTAAATGATAACATTGTCAACATTTTCTGTTTTGCACACTACCAATTTTAAACTGATTACTCATTTGTGATTTGATATCTAGGGTGATAACTGATTGTTGTGGCTGTGATAAAACAAAGACTTTTGGCTACCATGTGATGGTTAAATAAGGGTATATACCAGCAACATTGAGCTTAATGAGGTAATGGCCAGATATGGAGCAACATCACAGAGGCCATATTTTCCTTTCATCAACCATCTCTTGTCACCTGAAGTTAAAGAGGTAATGGGGTTTCCACACATCCTGCGTGGCTTTACCTGGGTGTTACTTTATTACAATGCTGACTTAGTGGAAGTCTTTTTACAAGTAGGTAAGTTCACTTGTGATCTCGAGTCCACTTTAAACAGTTGTTTTCAATGTAACACAAGATCATCACTCTAAAGTGTACATTGATAGATGGCTGGGAGAAGGATCCTACTCCTGGGCTCTTCGTGAGAATTTTTTTGAGTAAATTTATTTTTCAGTCAGTTTTTCTGCTAAAAGATGACATTTTGCACCTCCTCAGTACCCATCTTTTATTTCTACACATTTTCTTCCTTCTGAAATGTCATTGAGCAGAAACATCACATCTGTTCCTCTCTCCGCACATGCTGATTAACTAGTGAAGAACTCCCATCATTCCTTTGGTCAGTTCAGCTCTTCCATCTTCCACCATATCACAAGTGAGAGTTGCACTGAATTTTCTCAGAGACTTTCCTGTGGGAATTGCTCAGTGAATGATTCTCCTTCTCTTTTCACTTGCCTGCTCTCAAGATATTTCCATTAAAATTATTTATTTCTGCAGCAAACCATTTCAAGTGAAGAAACCTATGGAAAAGGTTAAAAATTCTCAGCCATTTATGTTATGTTTTGATTAGATTTAATGTTATCAAGCATAGATTATTAATCTAATGTTTATTAATTAAGAAATTGATGAAACACCAACAATCCGGATACAGTTCAGCATCACTGTTTAACACAATAGGTCCAAAGTTAGTCAAATGGTAGTGTAGTGTACACCACAGTTGTTTTGTAGATGGTCGATTGGTAGGGAAGAATTAGCAATGTGATGAATTTACAATTTTTGTGTGCCTGAACAGCATGAGTTGAAGATAATTTGTAAACCTTGACTTAACCACAATGAAAATGCAGAAGGAAGGAAGTGTTCGTAGGATGGGTTATTTCAAACTTAGGATGAACAAGGAAGTTTAAAAGGTAATTGGTCCCAGCTGACAAGAAAGGCAGGCGAGACAGAAAGAGGAAGGGCAGGAGGTCTGCATTGAGGCTGAAGAAATAAACATTTTTTAGGGTGAACAGCTGGGTCTGATCAGGATTGATTAGGCAATGGAAGGGTGAATCTTGTACACTCACATTCTCCTGCATGTCTATTGACTTAAAAACATGCAGCTTGCAAACTATTAGTGAGAGCACAATGGTCCAGCAAGGTTCTAGCAACTGGGGGGCATTGGAGTTCCTGGTCTCTTCTCTTCAAATGACATTTTCCCAAAAGCCTTGTTCACCAGTTTGAAAATGGAAAACCAGGGTATGCGAGGTCTGTCTCTGTGAGTCACTACAACTCTCCTGCAGAGCTGTAAAATCCTGCACATTTCCACACTGCTAAGTCATTTAAATATATATACATGTAGGGTGGTGAATGACCAGACTTATGGGAGTATTTGTGCAGTCAAGTTTCCATATATTTTTAAAGCTTTTTTTTTAGGCTAGAAATAACAGCAATAAAATGTTTCATGCTGTTCATTGATGACTGCATTAATGTATGTTCCAGCTTAATTGAGTGGAGTGTTTGAGTGAAATTAAAGAATTAAAGCAAGCGTACCTAGAGCAATATGATATGGGCATTGGTGGAAAACAGAGAATCTGGCTTGGGGGTCATTCTCAGGAATGGAACCTTAGGGAATATACTTTTTATCCTCTTTTCCTTTCTCCTTTACTAACTTTGGCTGTTTTGGGTTCCACAGACAATAGTTTCTGTTCAACACTTATTTTTATTCCCTAATTGGATCTCCGGCCTGCCAGCAATTATTGACCATCCCATACTTCTTGAACCAGCAAAACGTGCGTGTACTCCCACAACATTATTAATTGGTTTCAGGATTTTGTCCTCGTGCTGAGGTAGAAAGAACAAACTATTTTCAAATCAGGATGGTGTGGGACTTGGAGGGGAGCCCAGAGGTGGCATTCATTTCATGGCCTTACAATGGAGGTTGCGCATTTGGGACTTGCTTAGTGAACCTTGGCAGCGAGTTACTTAGTCATGGAGGCATCAGACTGTCCCTGAGGTTAATCTTAATGTCTTTGTGAAGAAATCATAGTTCAAGGACTGAATCAAAAATATCCAATTGTGGATGGTTTAGGACTGCGCGAAATAGTGTTCCCGTCTCTTGTCAGAAAAGAAACCAACATGAAAGGATGTCTGAGATAATAGAAAAATGATACCTAACCATGACAATCGCTTCTTGTAGTTTCTTGGCATCGGGCCAGGGAGTATAATGCTTTCATTTTGTTCATGGAAGATTGTGGAATGAAAGTATTGGTTTTTTTTCCATTGTCTGTTGCAGGAATTTTCAGTTGATGCCATGATTTTTATGTCTCATGCTCATTTATGCAGAGCAGGATATTGAATTATTTGCACCCAGTTCTGTGCTGTGGACAGTAAATGGAATCTGTGCAGAAACATGCACTCAGCTTTGAGGACTTAAATAAAATTGTTAATTGTTAGTGTTTAATGAGTGATGATATCCCCTCACCGTCAAAGATCAGTGGCTACATTTGCAGTGTGAAATACTCAAGTCCACATTCCTGAGATACCTGAGACTTCACACAGAGAAAAATTGAATGTTCCATATCCCACTGAAATTGTTAGAGGGATTGTTTGGACCGCCTAATAGAACAGGTGAAATTCTGAAACTTAAGGCACTTTCTGGTGCATTCTGCACCAAGAATGCGCCTGCAGAAGCGGATTTAGCCCTGTGGAATGGTCGTTCAGGTGGCAGCCCTGAAAGCGCAGCGCTGTCCACCTGAAAGGGACAGCTGCAGGAGCGCACTCCGGCTCCTGTCAGCGTGGGACGTCAAGGCAGGAGTGGCGGGGAGAGGCCTGTCAGGCGCGGGGATATGCGTCGCCGGCTGATTGTCATCAGCCTGCCCCCCAGCAGATGCGGAGATTATACCTCCTGGAGGGTTGGTGAGTACTCCTCCAAGCCGCATTAGACTCTTTCAGCCACATTCGGGTAGAATATGCGGCTTTACATCGAGGCATTCTGGCCACCTGAAAGAGGCTTTAGTCAACATTTAAAATTTTCAGTTTAGGTTCAATGAATTTGCATTCATGGCCCCCGATCACATTGTGTGAACAATAACTTTTATCTCCGCGTGGTTCAGTGAATGTAGAGGATTTCCAGTTGCTGGTGAAGGGAACTGGATTTAGTCAAACACCTTCCAGTCTATTAGTCTTCCAGAATCCATACTAGGGTTTGTGCAAAAGAGACAAAGTTGGCCTTTGCTCAATATGTATTCATAAAGAATCTCTTTCTCTTTGGCTTGGCTTCGCGGACGAAGATTTATGGAGGGGGTAAAAAGTCCACGTCAGCTGCAGGCTTGTTTGTGGCTGACAAGTCCGATGCGGGACAGGCAGACACGATTGCAGCGGTTGCAAGGGAAAATTGGTTGGTTGGGGTTGGGTGTTGGGTTTTTCCTCCTTTGCCTTTTGTCAGTGAGGTGGGCTCTGCGGTCTTCTTCAAAGGAGGTTGCTGCCCGCCAAACTGTGAGGCGCCAAGATGCACGGTTTGAGGCGATATCAGCCCACTGGCGGTGGTCAATGTGGCAGGCACCAAGAGATTTCTTTAGGCAGTCCTTGTACCTTTTCTTTGGTGCACCTCTGTCACGGTGGCCAGTGGAGAGCTCGCCATATAACACGATCTTGGGAAGGCGATGGTCCTCCATTCTGGAGACGTGACCAACCCAGCGCAGCTGGATCTTCAGCAGCGTGGACTCGATGCTGTCGACCTCTGCCATCTCGAGTACTTCGACGTTAGGGATGAAAGCGCTCCAATGGATGTTGAGGATGGAGCGGAGACAACGCTGGTGGAAGCGTTCTAGGAGCCGTAGGTGATGCCGGTAGAGGACCCATGATTCGGAGCCGAACAGGAGTGTGGGTATGACACCGGCTCTGTATACGCTTATCTTTGTGAGGTTTTTCAGTTGGTTGTTTTTCCAGACTCTTTTGTGTAGTCTTCCAAAGGCGCTATTTGCCTTGGCGAGTCTGTTGTCTATCTCATTGTCGATCCTTGCATCTGATGAAATGGTGCAGCCGAGATAGGTAAATTGGTTGACCGTTTTGAGTTTTGTGTGCCCGATGGAGATGTGGGGGGGCTGGTAGTCATGGTGGGGAGCTGGCTGATGGAGGACCTCAGTTTTCTTCAGGCTGACTTCCAGGCCTAACATTTTGGCAGTTTCTGCAAAGCAGGACGTCAAGCGCTGAAAAGCTGGCTCTGAATGGGCAACTAAAGTGGCATCGTCTGCAAAGAGTAGTTCACGCACAAGTTTCTCTTGTGTCTTGGTGTGAGCTTGCAGGCGCCTCAGATTGAAGAGACTGCCATCCGTGCGGTACCGGATGTAAACAGCGTCTTCATTGTTGGGGTCTTTCATGGCTTGGTTCAGCATCATGCTGAAGAAGATTGAAAAGAGGGTTGGTGCGAGAACACAGCCTTGCTTCACGCCATTGTTAACGGAGAAGGGTTCAGAGAGCTCATTGCTGTATCTGACCTGACCTTGTTGGTTTTCGTGCAGTTGGATAATCATGAATATATATGTAAAAAATGTACAATCAATACAGATTTATGTGAAAGAGCTAATGCATCTTGATTTTTAATAAATGAATGCAATTAATGCTTTATACAGTGAAACCATTGGTATCCAGAATTCAAGCAATTGACAGCCTCAAGGAACTGGCAAAAAAAAAGGGGGAGGGGAGGAGGAGGAGGAGGAGGAGGAGGGGGAGGGGGAGGAGGAGGAGGAGGAGGGGGAGGGGGAGGGGGAGGGGGAGGAGGAGGGGGAGGGGGAGGAGGGGGAGGGGGAGGGGGAGGGGGAGGAGGGGGAGGGGAGGGGAGGAGGGGGAGGGGGGAGGGGGAGGAGGGGGAGGGGGAGGAGGAATAAATAATCAGATAGAAAATAGATAAATAAATAACTAGATAAGAGTGAAATAAAAGACAAAAAATACACAAGTTTAAAGTTGTAAAAGTAAATGTTCTCTAAAGTAACACATAAACCTTTGGTGAAGATGAGAGCAAATATTTAGCCATCGGGGGGCCTTGGTTGTACTTTGCTCATAGTGTTTAAATAAAGTTGTGTGAAACAGCAATGGTGCCACCCAAGATGAAGAACTGGTTGATGCCATGCGCTCTTAGGGTGATTCTCTTAGTGTCTCCTTATCCCTGCTTAGTAAGAGTCCCCCTGGCCAGAAGTTTTATCTGTAAACTTGGGGAGGAGGGTTAACTTTCTGTAATGTTATTGTTTATTTTTCGAGGACATTACTGAAGGGGAGGAACCTGTAGATGCAGCAACCAAATAACCATTTACAGAGCTGAAACAGGCCATGTTGGCCTTATTGTCATGAACAAGCCAAGAAATTCAGTGTCTTGCAGCAGCATCAGGAGCAAACCTGCATATGATAACCATCTTACAACAATACTGTTTAAAAAAAAAAAAAAAAAATAATAATAATACTGCACAAAAATTAAGGCAGTGTCTTTGGTTCATTAATTATTCAGGAAGCTGATAGCAGTGGGGAAGAAGCTGTCCATGTGCCACTGAGTGCTTGTCTTTAGGCTCCTGTACCTTCTTCCTGATGGTAGCAGAGTGAAGAGGGCATATGGCCTGGGTGATGGGGGTCTTTGAGGATAGAGGTTGCTTTTTTAAAACACAGCCTCATGTAGATGTCCTCGATGGAGTCAAGTCGGGGTGCCTGTGATGTCGCAGGGCGAGTTAACAACCCTCTGCAGTTTATTCTTGTCCTGAGAGTTGGCGCCTTCATACCAGACAGCGATGCAACCAGCCAGAATGCTCTCTATGCTACACATGTAGAAGTTTATGAGAGTCTTCAGTGACGTAACAAACTGCCTCAGAAACCTCACAAAATATATCCTTTCTGGTCAGGCTGATATGACAGTTCAGTGGCACCTTCCTGCTATACCTGTTCAACCTTTAACTTTCCTGTAACCTGGCCAACTCAGATGGTGCCTAAACAAGCATCCCCAGCTTTCCACGGAACTCACACAATCAAGAACGCTTAGCAATCAGATTCAAAGAATATCTGAAACCCAGCAACTTTTATTCAGTGTTAACTCTTTTGTTAGTCAAGGTTGTGTTTGACTTCCTTTGCTCCTCCTCAATCTAAATGGACATCGTTATTGATGTCTGAATGTTCAGAACTATTGCACGTATTTGGGCAACACTTTACTGAGGCCTTAGATTCAGAAATTCTTGCTTGACACATTTCGGAAGATAACTGCTCACTATGAAATGCTCTAGAGTGAATAGGGAATCAACACATTTGGAAATGGTTGCTCATTGAAGCCAGCAATATAATGTTTTCAAATAGTTGCTGTTTCTTGGATATTAATAACAAACTGACAGAATTCTTGGAACCAATTATTTAACTTATAAGGTGACTATAGTGAGAAACTGTCATTGCCCTGAAATATGGTTCCTTAGGCTTGATGAGCGTTTTCTGTTAATGTTCAGCCCAAAATGTAATACCATATACTGTATATTCCTTGTAGATGATGGATGTGGTAGGCAATGTGATGAATTTGTAGTTTTTAGTTACTTGTTTTGTAAGAGAACTATTGAATTCCATCTTGAACTGGCTCATGTAATTTGTTTCCAACCCCCGATTGTCTGTCTCAATCATAATTGTTTCCATATGTAGTAGTTGTACCTAAATCACCCCTTCCTCACCTCCTAAGTTTGAGCACATGTCCCATGATTGGCAAAACTGTGCTCCTATGTAACAGTTTACGACAATTTGTTAATGATGTTGAATGCTTTGAAAGTGGTCATGAAACTACGAGATTGACGTAAAATCCTATTTAGTCCCCTAACGTCCTTCAGGGACAGGAAATCTGCTATCCATACCAAATCTGTCCCAAATGTATTTCAGATTTGCTCACCTTCTAGAATGCTCAAACAAATAATTCGTTTCCATGGCTACTAAGGGAATGTCATTAAACCTTGGCCTTGACAATGATGCCCACATTCCATCATTAGTAAAATTAATCTTTAGCATCCTGTGTAAACTGGTGAATTAGATGAGATAATAACTCGGTGAAACCATATTGAGCAATTGGCTGTGGAATTGGTGTTAAATTGATAACCATGTTGCTAATCTCTGGAAAGATACTGGGTGATGCTATGGGAACTGGATTAGTGTCACACTGACGCAGATGTCATTTTTCAGTGACTGAACTGCGAAACTAGGTAGGACTTTTCATTATACATTTCAACCCTGAGAGTTTGAACTGATAGAGCTTTCTGCTTCTTTCCAAATTAAGGGAAGTTTGATTTCTTGGACATGAAACAGAAGCTGTAACTCATTCAGTGTTATTTGAAGGATTGGTGTATTGGTAGAATTTGTTTTTAACTGACCAAAGTGTTCCAGACCTGGGAGTTGCTTTCAATGTGCACCAGATGCCTGTAAAGTGCTCCAGTTCATCTCTCATCTTGATAAAAGAAAGAAACTTCAGCAAAAAAAACCCAAGAAATTTGATGGTGATATATAGAGGATAAATATAGACCACTGGAGAGGAATTGTAACCTCTTGAGTTGGGAGGACTATTCAAAGCTGGATAGGTGCCAGCGTTCAGGAGGAATTGTGTATGAGGTGGGGAGGGCGATACTGTGCACTGCACATTATGGGACATTGAGTGAGGTCTTCTAAATTCCACAGAAAGTGTTGCACCCTCACTCTTTTGGAAAACAAAACCCATTGAGATAGCAATCATATAAGATTTATTGCTACCCTCTTCAGATAAGGTTGAGCTTTAGAATCTCAAAATGTATTTTGTGTGTGGTCCACCTCATTAATAAACATAAGTTTGCCTTTCCTGCAGAAAATAATGTGGACTAGGAGGGACTCTGCAAGTTCAGTCAAATGAAGATTGTTTTTCAACTGGTTTCACTCCTATCAAATAGCAGGAGTTCCCAGGGACCATGGTGAGATGGCAAGAGGAATGTCAATAGGATCATACTGAGTATAATCAGAAGGCACATTATAAAAGTGTGTAAGTCCAGTTCTATAGAAAGTCAAAAAAGATAGTTCAGTTTGACAGAGGGCAAGAGGCTAAAGGTGTGTCCTTTTGAAAGAGAAATGCTTATCTATTGGAGAGAAGAAACTAATTAAAGGTGTTTATTTGGAGTTGGAAAGAAAGAAATGGGGGGAAAAAAAACAGCTTTTCAGAAGAGATAGATCAATATAGGGGGAAAAAGAACAAAATGATGCTACAGAAAAAGAAGATAAATACAGTGAAAGAATAGCTTGAAACAAAGGGGATGGATGGGCAATGTAGATAAATGTGTAGAGGCAGAAATGCAGATTGATAGATTGGAGAGAGAGAATCAATAGGTGCACTGGTATTGAAAAAGGGAGAGAAAGAATTAATGTATACAGACTGATAAGCCAGAAAAATACAGAGAGACAGCAGATGTATACAGAGCTCCAGAGTTGGATAGTTGAGGAGGGATTGAAAATAGATGGAGAACAAAATGGGGATGAGCTAGATGCAAGACCGATGAAGAAATACTGGGTCACAATTTTTTTGCAAGCCCTCAAGGCATCAGACATGAGGAAGTTCTTCATGCACAACATGAGATTATTTTATGGACAACTAAGTAACTTATTCCAATTAAGCTCTGTACAAATATATATATATTCCCGTCCCCCCATGAAGATAAAACAAAAACAGTGGTACAAAACTTTGCAATAAAAAAGAAAGACTGTCAAACAAAATGGAATGTTTCATGTTCTGAAGGGTGGTTGAGAGGTTATTGTGGGTAACGTGGGGAATAAGCAGCTTTCTCAGCCACAGAAGACTTTATGAAGGCTCCTGAGGGTGGACCGGGAACAATATTGGATGGCTTGTGTATTGATGACGCAGGAAAGATGTAGTCAAGGGTACACAAAGAAAGAACAAGTTTTTCTTTGAGAGCTTTGGGTTGTGGATTGGTATTTCAGGAGAAGGGAGTCGAGATCAGCTTTAAATAGAATAGGGTGGCATCAAGGGATCAGAACAAATTAAAATCTGTAATGTACATTAGGGTCAAAGCAATAATAACAGTTTGGTCTAACAGTTCACACTTAACAATATTCAAAAGTTTTGATCCATGTTAAAAACTATTCAGAAATGTCTGAAAAATAATAGGAAAACCAAAATTTTCTCTCGAAGAGCTTTAAAGCCAATCAAGAGGAGCATTTACAATTCTGTATAAGGGATCACAGAAGAATAAAGAAACATTTGAATTCTTCATTTAGATCGAGGTGTGAGTTAATGATGGAAAGGAAAGGCAAGATTCCCACATTTGAACAAAGCAGTGACAGATGTGATTAATAGAGCTATTTTCTTGTTAAAGCACTCGTATAACAACTATTATCAGTTATCTAGTGGTGTGTATGTCTAGGGATGGAGTACATCAGGACATAAAGGTAATAGATAAATATAATACTGTAGATGTTATCACATGGCACACACAAGGAAGAAGTGGCTTGACAGGCAGGCTGTGCCATACCACTACCTTGACCTGGAACAATGAACCATTCACACTACACCAATGGCAGTGGCAAATTTCAAGATTTTGTATAATCAGAGTCCAACCTAGTGGCACCAGAGAGATTATGGAATCGATCTATGCTGAATTAGGTGGGAAATAAGCACCCAATTTTGTCATGGATTTAGCTGCAGGCACTCTGAGCCAGTTTAGAATTCCTATGCCTGGTGGTTGAAATGATCGTGCATTATGAAAGAGAAAGGTAATGGGAGTGCCATGTTTGGCTTTTTCTCTCACATTACTACCAGTAAATTGTAATTAGCAAGAGTACAGTCTTTCTAACATGATTATAATCTCTCCAAAATATTTACTAGAAGTGGAACTTTACCTTGTTGGAACAGGAAAGAGAGAAATAACCAAAAGAAAGGAAGCTATTTTTTCAAGTTCTTGGGGATGACAGATTTTTGCTTTTGTGTTGCTGGAGACAAGGAAAGGCAATGAGAGAGAAGAGACATTCATTAAGAGAGAAAATATGCTTATTTATTTTTTAGAGATAATGGCATCATTATTGTTCTCAAAGTTTTTGCACAGATCGGAAGGACCATATTGAGCAGAAGTAGATGAGTGAGTAAAGTGAATAGATAGTTAACAGTGTGAGTTTGAAAAGAAATATAAGTAAGTGGAAGCAAAGCTATAGAATGATCCAAATTCCATGGCCGTAAGACCATAAGACATAGGAGCCGAAATAGGCTATTCAGCCTATTGAGAATAGGCCACCATTCAATTATGAGCTGATCCATTTTCCCACTTAGCCCCACTGTCTGGCTTTCTCCCCATTACCTTTGATGTCCTGCTAATCAAGAATATATCAATCTCTTCCTTAACTACACCCAATGACTTGGCCTTCACAACCGCATGTGGCAACAAACTCCACAGATGCACCATCCGCTGTCTAAAGAAATTCTTCCGCATCTCTGCTCTAAGTTGATGCCCTTCAATCTTGAAGTTGTGTCCTCTTGTCCTAGACCCTCCCACTCTGGGGGAAAAAACTTTTTATATCTACTCTGTCCATGTCTTTCAACACTCGAAATGTTTCAATAAGATTCCCACCCCCACCACCACACCCCACTCTGCTAGATGTACTCCTAAATTCCAATGAGTACAGGCCTAGAACAGTTAAACATTCCTTATATGATAGCCCCTATTTCTTGGAATCATCCTTGTGAGCCTCCTCTGAACTCTCTCTAATATTAGCACATTCTTTCTTAAACGAGGTGCCTAAAAATGCTCGCAATACTCCGAGTGAGGTCTCACCACCGGCTAGTAAAGCCTCAACATCACATCCCTTCCTATTCTATTCCTCTTGAAATGAATGCCTGCATTTCATTTGTCGTCTTCATTGCCGACTCGGCCTGCAAGTTTATCTTCAAGGAATCCTGCACGAGCACTCCCAAGTCTCTTTGTATCTGGGAATTTTTAATTTTCTCCCCATTTGGAAAACAGTTTACCCAAAGTGCAGATGAGAACTCAAACATTAAAGGTGGAGGGAGGGGGAGGGATTTATGAGAGAGACAAGTGACTAGAGCCTGAGCATACAGTTTTACAGGTACTTGGAGAATTGTGAAGAGCTAAGGCTTCAGGAAAATTTGCATCTTGCTGACCATAGTGAATCTCAGATTCTACATTTCATTGAGGCTCGAGACCAAAAGCTTTACAAGAAGTCAAAAAATGTATAAACCTTCATCAAATCTGAAGGAAACACAGAGTCACTGGAGAAATGCCACACAGCACATAAACAGGCCTTTCAGCCCTTGAAGTCTGTGACAGCCATCATTCATCCATTTATACTAATCCTATAACCGTACCGGCATCACCTATGGCTCCTAGAACGCTTCCATCAGCGCTGTCTCCGCTCCATCCTCAACATTCATTGGAGTGACTTCATCACCAACATTTAAGTACTCGAGCTGGCAGAGTCCGCAAGCTTTGAATCCACGCTGCTAAAGACCCAACTGCACTGGGTGGGTCACGTCTCCAGAATGGCGGACCTTCGCCTTCCCAAGATCGTGTTATATGGCGAGCTCTCCACTGGCCACCGAGACAGAGGTGCACCAAAGAAGAGGTACAAGGACTGCTTAAAGAAATCTCTTGGTGCCTGCCACATTGACCACCGCCAGTGGGCTGATATCGCCTCCAACTGTGCATCTGGCGCCTCACAGTTCAGCGGGCAGCAACCTCCTTTGAAGAAGACCGCAGAGCCCACCTCACTGACAAAAGGCAAAGGAGGAAAAACCCAACCCCCCACCCCAACCAACCAATTTTCCCTTGCAACCGCTGCAACTGTGCCTGCCTGTCCCGCATCAGACTTGTCAGTCACCAACGAGCCTGCAGCGGATGTGGACAAACCCCTCCATTAATCTTCATCTGCGAAGCCAAGCCAAAGAAGAAAGAAAAGATAACATACATTCTTCCTTTTGTCTCCTTCTACCTACTATCCTCTCCCCCAAATTAGATTCCACCAGTCATCTACAGGGAAATTTATAGTCACCGGTTATGATCCTATTCTAAAATGTTGCTGCCTGTGTTCTACTTATAGCCACATTGGAGAAGATAAAACTGGAGGACATAGACCCATAAGGGGAAGGGTGCTTGAGAGGATTTTATGGGGACCTTCTTCACCTTAAGAGTATAAGAGTACTGTCTGAAAGGTGGTTGAAGCTGGGTCATATTCAAGAAGTGTCTAGATGACCACTTGAATATCTAAGCAAAGAGAACCAAGTACTGGGAAATGGGGTTAATACTGAAGGGTGGCAACTGGTTAATGTGGACGAATTGAGATGAGTGACCTGTTTCTGTGCTCTATGATTCAGTAAGTTCTGTTCCAAAACTCTTGCATTTGCTGAACCAAATTGACTTATGGTTAAGCAATGCTTTAATTAAAAATAAAATTGGGCAGCACGGTTAGTGTAGCGGTTAGCACAACAGTATTACAGTGTCAACGTCTTGAGTTTGAATCTGGCACTGTCTTTAAGGCGTTTGTACATTCTCCCCATGTCTGTGTGGGTTTCTCTGGGTGCTCTGGTTTACTCCCACCTTCCAATAAGTATGGGTATTGTAGGGTAATTATGTGGCATGGGTTAAATGGGCCAGAAGGGCCTTCTGCCATGCTGTATCATTAAAATTAAACACATTCATTTTTTCTTTCATATGTTTCTGCAGGCCGTGTTCTTCCTTCCCCATATAATCTCTATCTTACAATGCTGCAAGGTATTTTGCACTTCTCCATTTCTAGCCTTTTGAAAGTAAAACATAAAATGATGTAACAGAATTTATGGCTCGTGTTGAAAACTCTTTGTCAGAATTGACAAAGGGTCCCTGAGCTGAAAATGGAACTCTGTTACTGTTTCCATCAATGCTGCCTGTCTACTGAATGCTTCCAACATTTTATGCTTTCTATCCAGCTCAGTCTCTCTTGGCCTCCTCTTGAATGCTCCATCAGGCCTTTCTCCATGACTGAGTCTATGGTAATTTCCCCTCCTTGTGAATTTATGCTGGTCCACATAAAAAATTATGATTAGCTTTGAGAAGCATCTTGAGCTATTTCACTATATTAGTAATTGGTTTTGCTGAATTACTGATGACACCCATCTTGGTAATAGTTGGCACTTACTTTCACTATAATGCTTTAGTACGTGGGCAACAACTTGGTGCTCTGTAGATGGCAGAAGTCCACAGCAAGTCCACATTTGAATCTCTTCAAGTATTCTTCAAAGACCTCTGAATATACCCTTTACTTTCAGCCTTCCTAAACTTCCATCTGTTTCTGACTATCTTCCTGTGAAGCAGAACAAAACAGTTTTGGTAGCAACTAATTGTGCTTTCCTTCAGGGAAACATGAAAGTCTGAAGACGCTGTGATCGTAGTAAAAACACAAAAATGCTGGAGGAACACAGCAGATCACAGGAGGTAAAGATACACTTTATTTTTAACCAAAAATAGACATTTTTCACAATAAGTTATTTACAAAAAGAAATCTGGTCAAAGTCTCTTCCCACCCTTAGTTTTATATCCATACATTTCCATCACTGTACATTGTTACATTCATTTCTATTTCCACCATTGCCACCACTGTGGCACCTTGCCATTACTCCCCATGTTATTTGAGGGGCATCCCCTTGGTCTTAGCCCCTCCATGCCAGTGACGGAACAAGCCCTTCTCCACTGCGCCCTCACATTGGCCATGCCAAGTCACAGCGCACCCCTCAGCACGCTCTACTGCAGCCTGGAATGTGCCAGTTAGCAGCATTCCAGGATCAACTTCTCCATGTGGTGAATGACCAACAGGTTTTGGACAGTAAAGGTATAAAGCCAATGTTTCAGGCTTCTTTGAGGAATGAGCAGAAAGCAGGTGGGTGTCTAGATAAAAAAGCTAGAGAAGGAGGGAAGAAGGGGGCAGGGGAAGAGTGCAGATGAACTGGCAAAATGCCATAATTGGACATGAAAAGGAGGAAAGGGCAGGAGGTGGCTCAGTGAATGCAGAGCTGAAGGAAAGAGAGAGAGAGAGATGGTGCATGGGAGACTTGGGGATACTCCGTTTTTATACAAGACCATTCTGTCAAGTATTGAATAGAAAGACTGATGAAACAAAGTAGTAACTTAATTGAGGTCATATACTCACTGGAATAAAAAGAGGAGAGAAAGCACCTCCAACTTGTATTATGTTAAGCCTTCCAGAGCTAAAGTGGTGGAGAGACTAATCCTTACAGTCTGTGCTAGTTTGAGCCACACAAGTGTCTGACTTAACACACTGGCCAATTCTCAGCAGCAGTGACATGAGCAGGGTCAGAAAAAAATACATTAGCAAGGACCTTGTGACTGTGAGTGTTAAATATAACAACTTACCAAGAAATGGTTCATGAAATAAATGACCCCCGTCAGGATAATCAGGCCTCTGTAGGTTTGTTAAACATTATTGACTGAGTGCTCGATATGCTACAAAATTCAATAGTATATAATTTAATTATTTTACTTCAATCTATGCCATGGCATTGTGTAAGAATCAAGAATTTTGGACTGGATGAATCCCCAGGGCAAAATATTCATTCCTTTATCCAGTTGCAGCAAGTAAAGAAGCAAAGCAACTTGGAGGACTTTATTGATGGTTAAATCATTAATATTTGTGATTATGCAATTTATAACTTTATATTCATGTGATAAACAAAAGACCTGGAAATGAACTTCAAAATAAAATTTAAAAAAGTTTAAGGTCCAGGGAGGGAGTTAAGAAGGGATGGAAGGACTCCTTCACTCTGACCACATCAGTGACAGGGAGCTCCCTGTCATTTCAATTTGATTCTATCCCTCAATCCCACGCTGACTTGTCTGCCATGGCCTCATGTACTGTCAAACCAAGACCACCTGTAAATTGGAGGAGCAACACCCAATTTACTGTCCAGACATTCTCTAACGGGATGGCATTAACATTGACTTCTCTGGATTCTGCTAACCCACTCCCCATTTTTTTTTCTCTCTCTCTCTCTCTTCCCCATTGCTCTGTCTTCTTTCCTCCAGCTCTCCACCCCTTCCCTATCCATTTACAAAGGCACTCTTCCTCCCCCTGTTTGCTCGTGAGCCCTCCCTCCCTCATCCATTTATTACCTCCTGCCTGTGGGACTTATGCTCCTCCCCCCATTATTTTGGTTGGGCGTCTGCCTACATTTTTCTCATGCCCTGATGAAGGGCTCAAGGTTATATATAGTTATCTTTGCTATATAAAACACGCTGTTTGACCTGCTGAGTTTCTCCAGCATTGTGTTTCTACTTCAATCACGGTATCTGCAGACTCTCGTGTGTTATTCCTTACCTTGAGTGTTTGGTTACACTGTTCAGCAGATAGGAAACACTTCTTGATGGGACAAAAATCGAAAACATTCTTTCTTCCACCTGCTGTAATTCATGGATCAGCAGCGGTCATTGTGAAGCCCACTTAGTTTCTCTGTTTTATTTCTCTGTCTCTCTTCCTCTGTCACTCTCTATCTCTTTTCTCTGCCTCAGTTTCTCATGTGCTGTCACTACCCATCCATCTGTTTCCAGTTGGATGTTACTCCCTGATTCGAATTTCCAAACTGGTTGCTTCTCCTGTTGATTACCTTTTACATCATGTTGTGTCGGGCCTGAAAATGCCACTTGCCTATGACATCTGAAAAGGTGATCATTGATCCTGTCACCTTCTTGCTACTTGTTCTGCCTGGACCGAATTGTCTTGTTTCACTCTATTACGTTAGGCTTATTGTGCAGAACAGAAAGACCTATGGGTACGTTACTTCGTTCAATGCAAGTGATAAGGTGATAAAGAAGACGTTTGGCAGTCTTGCCTTCATGGTCAGGATATTGAGAACAAGAGCTGGGATGTCATGGCCCAACTGTACGAGACGTTGGCAAGACCATTCTTGGAGTATTGTTTGCAGTTCTGGTCATTGAGCTGTAGGAAAAATATAATATCACTGGCAAGGGTGCAAAAAACAATTCTCAAGAGTGCTACTGGGATTGATGGGCTTGAATTACAAGGAGAGCCAAAATATGCTGGGACTTTTCTCAAGATATGGGAAAGTAGAAAAGGAACAGAAGCCTCCCAAACATTCAATCTACTACAACAGTTCTCATGACAGCATTAAACAATAACCATGAGTAGGCAGGATCTCGAGAAAGATCCCAACCCAAAATGTTGCCTCTCCATAGATGCTGCCTGATCTGCTGAGCATCTCGTCTCTTATGTCTGCAGCAAAAAGAGAAAGCAAGAGTGGAACCTTCAGCATCAGTGAAGTAAGAAATAGAAGTGGTAGACTATTCAGCCCCTCTTCCCTCTCCTTCATTTACTAACATCATGGCAGAGTTTTTGCCTCTTTGCTATTTCCTACACCCCTTAATTCTGTTCATATCCACAAAATTCATCACTTTCTTGACTCTTCTCAGTGACTGAGCCTCCAGCTCTCAGAGAGCTAATTTCAAAGATTCTTTACTCTTTGGGTGACAAACTTTCTTCTAATCTCTCTCCTGAATGACTGACCCCCTATTTTTAGTCTGTTATTGCTCCATTACAGAGACCCCAACTGATTTAAGAAAGGAGGGATGGGGGCCAGAAGGAAAATAGGGGGGTGGGAAGGGAGTGATTAATCCAAGCAGAGGGGAATGAAAATGCCAGTTAGCTAATGGATTCAATGCAAGCATTGTGTCTCAATAACCTCTGCTATTTTACTGAATTTTCAAGTGTCAAGATAGGTGAGAGTCAGTTTGAAAATAGCAAGAGGATGAGGTTCAGTTTCAATGGTGTTTTTTTTGGGAAAATCTTTCCATTTTTCAAAACAATGACTGATCCAGTTTTTATCCAATCTTGCTCATAGATGCGATTAAAAATCACACCATGACACTTTGTGATCCTCCAGAGGTGAATTTGTGCAAAGATTTGTGGGAGAATTGATTAGAATATGCCACAGCATTGAGTCAGAATCCATGCAGCGAATTGATTGTCCTATTAATTGAATAATGTGGAAAAGGAAGAGAAACTTTAATTTGTGCAAATTAGCAAAATATTCCAGGCACTTTAAAAGTCGATGTGAAAGTCACATTAGATGTTTTGGCAAATAATCAAACCTTTAGTCAGAGAGGTCGATTTTAAGAGTCTGAGAGATAGAGTGATGGACCAATTACATTTGGAGTGACGGGGTTGTCAGAATTAGAGAAGAGCAAACACCTTAGTCATTTACACAGTTGGAGGAATGGGATGAACCCAGAAAAAGATTTAAAATCAAAGGTGAATTTCTTAAAAAAAAAAAAAAATTGGGAGTTGCTTTACCAGGACCTGAAAGATTCAACATCAGGCATGTGAGAATTTTAGCCAAGCAAAAATTCAACCACAAAGAAAAATCTTGCAGCAAAAGGTCTAAAAAATATTAACCATCTGGATTCCCTACGCCAAAGTTATTAGCTCCACACCAGATAAATTACTCTGTGTGACAAAACACATAACCCCACAAATTAATATGCCACAGCTGAGCTACCCTTTTGCTTGTTGATTCCTGCAGGAACTTAAAATTAATGTACAGTAAATCCCCTGTTATCCAGAAGCCTCAAGCAAGTAGGAAATAAATAAGTAAATAATACATGTTTAAAATTGGCATGTCTCGTCATCAATTCACCAATCACAACTCACAATCTCAAGCAGACGGAAAATGCATTTATCCAGAATCCACCAATCCCCTTCAGTGCCAGATACCAGGTGTTTTACTGTATTTGCTGGGTTTTAAAAAAAAAAATTGTGTATCTGGCTGAAGTCTGTGGGGGAAAATAAAGGATGTAAACAGGGGTATTTACTGAAATAAAAACAGGAAATTATGGGGATCCTCAGCAGGTCAGGAACATCTGAGGAGAGAGAATCCGATATATAATGTGATGGATCAATGAATCTTCATCCAAACTGGGAAAATTGTTGTAGAGTGAGTGATGTGTGAATGCTAGAAATGCTCAGCAACAGGACAGTTCTGATGCAAACAGGAAAAGGTGATTGTCTGAAATCTCCATGGGTGCGACCTGACCAGCTGAGTACCCTCAGCATATCCTACTTCTAGTTCATATTTCTGGCATCTAAAATGGTTTACAGACATAGTATAGTAACAGGCCCTTCTGGCTGCCGAGTCCTCATCGCCCAAATTACACCCGTGTGACTAATGAACCAATCAACTCTGTACGTTTTTGGAAGGTCGGAGGAAGCCAGAGCACCCAGCGAAACCCATGCAGTCATGGGGAGAATGTACAAACTCCTAGGGTGGATTTGAACCCAAGACATTTGAACAGTAATAGTGGTGTGCTAACGACTATGTTAACCATGCTTTTCTGTAATGTTGGGTGGCCTGAGCCAGCAAAGAAAAACTGATGAATTCTGAACTGATCATATCTTTAAAATGAATAATTGATATCGTAGTTTAATTTTGGTTGTGATTAACTGTTGAATAAAGGTAGAGAAAGGATTTCTCCTTTCTAGTGGTTGGTCTGACAAGCTGTTATTGGTTCTGGTGTGTGGCCTCACATTTGTGAATTCTGGTTGAAAAAAAATAGCATCTGTTTCTTTCACAGGTTAGCATAGCTTTAAAACTATAAAGGCAACCAACTCCCCTTTAGATCCATAAAACTGAATCACTTGTAAACAATAAACATATTCTTTTAACCCCTTGAAATGTTAAATTAATGTACAGCCACATGAATTCACAGAGCAGATTGCAGCTTGTTGGTATATGCCAGTCACCTTTTGATCAAACCTATATTTCTGAGGACTTGCATTTGTTTTATTTAAGCATATTTAAAATGTAGTATCTCATTTTAATAGAGGTCTTTCGTGAACAGAGGAGCAATTCTTTTTTTAATAAAGAGAAAAGTAATTGATTCATTCAGTTGATCCCAGGAAGTGTTATATGTAATTAAAGGTTAAACACACAGTAGAATGAAAATAATTGAAATGAAATAGCAATCGAAATTTAAATCAGGAAGCCAGCAGTGACACTTTTTAACAGTTTTAAGTGGTGCAGATGATCAAAGACTTTAGTTCAACAAACTTACGATTGTTGGTGATTCTAAAATGGGTGATGTTTTGTAAATGAGCTCTTCATTTTCATTGGAAAAAGAAATTTACACTGTTATCTCCTGCTTTCATTGTCCCAAGATAGTCATTTTCCCAGCATGGACAATTCTAGACCTAGAGTGCATAGATTTAAAGTGAGAGGGAAGAGAGACATAATGGGCATCTTTTTAACTCAGAAGGTGGTCTGTTTCTGGAATGAGCTCTCAGTGGAAGTGATATAAACGGGTACAATTATGATGTTCAGAATACATTGGACAGATATATGGATTGCAAGGGTTTAAAAGGGTTTGGAACAAATGTAGGCATATCGGATGAACTTGGTCAGCATGGACAAGTTGGACCAAAGGGCCTGTTACATATTTCATGACTTTATATTGGCTCCATCACGGGTATGAGCCTCCTGAAGTCACTGGGATAGTATAAGTCGGCACCTTGCCTCTTGGCTGCCTTCCTGAGTTGTGATCACATTTAACTGGAGATCAAAAAATAGATTGTGTCTTCAGTCAATAGGGGAAAACATGCATTGAATGTTGTCTTTGAACTGACAGCCATCCTTGAGTGCGGGCTCCATCAAGTTGCTCGTAGATCCTGGTTACCTGTACGCCAAATGTCACTGTGCGTGAAGTTCTATCTGTCCGTGGTGAAGGAGAGACAAGACCAGGCTGATGCTGAACATTTCCTGAAGCTTGACTTGCCATTTTCCAGATTGAAGTTGTTGCTGGAGAGCAACTTTTACTATGAGTTAATGAGTCAGCATCCTGCACAGAACATCTTGAAAATCAGTGAATCGGAACTCAAAGATAAATCCTACACTGTTTGCTCAAGAAATATAGGTAAAGGAAAATTTATGTCATGTTTATGGAAATTGAAAAAATATAGCTTGTATTGAAAATGGCTACATATCAATGTGCTGGAAAAGAAATTTGCAAGTAACATATACTTTGGGAAATAAAGAGATCACAGAAAATGAGTCAAAAAAGAAAAGAGACTCTATGGAAAAGCTACTAGATATTGAAATACCAATAGAGAAATACCTTTCTTCCAGATCTGTGTCATCCAAGCAGAAACAAAGACTCACATTCAGGTCCTGATATGCCTAACAAGCACAGCTAGGCATTTAGCAAGGCTAAATGTAATTTAGTATCTCAGCATTGGCGATTGCCTTGGTCATCTGGTTGTTCATTGTAATTATGCAATTAAATCAGCATTTCCTCCAAATATGGCAGGCAAAGGATTTGCCCTCCCTTCTCCCTACCCCCACAAACTAATGCCAACAACCATTTGAGTACTCTTTCTCCAGCTGGAAGAGGGAATAATGCTTACCGTGAGTGCAGGAGTTAATTAGCTGCTCCTCCAAAGTCTATCAATAATAGATCTCACGGAGGCTGTTGATTAGCAGGCACAGTGGGTGGGCAGCCCCTCGGTCGACAGTGTGATTGATTGCTAATCGTTCCAGCTTTCCTAACATTTCGTTAAAGCAAATTAAAGTGCTTTTTATATATCCCCTCCTCCCGTAAATTAGTAAAGTAAACAGCAGCATGCCACACAGGACTGTCTGTTTACCAAACTGCCTTGACTATGGGCAGTGCTTGACCATTCACTCTGGGGCAGAGGATGGCAACTGTCGCTGATGAAAGATGGGAACATCAGAGTAAATAGAATGTGCGCTTGCATTCAAGCCCAATTTGACCCAGTCTCATGGTGTCAGTGATCACTACCAGTCATTGCATTATCCCAAACTGAGAATAAAAGAAACAGCAACTTCTAAACTCCTCAGTGTCAGTGCCTGCTTTAATGGAGATTCTTAGTGGCAGGCTCATAATTTCTTCTTGCAATTTGTTTGCCATTTATCAGAGTTCAGACAGGTAAAAGCCATTGTTATAGTCTGCTTCTTTCAGATGAATTCTTTGCCATCCCATTATCCTGCAGCACCATAACATGTGGCCCCACAGATACTGATAACCCTTGCTGACCACAGGAAATAGGCATCTTTTATAAATGAACACAGACCATTTAGCTAGTCAACTCTGGAAACAACATTAACAAAATCACCTTGCCACCCCCCTTTCTTCCCCCCCCCCCCCCAACTGTTTTGTTTAGGCGATTGCCAGCATTTTCCCATACTTTGATGAAGTGCTCAAGCCGAAATGTCGGTTATGTATCTTTACCTTTGCTACATAAAGGACACAGTTTGACCTGTTGAGCTTCAACTACGATGTCAAAAGATTTTTGTGATTTACTTTTCACCTTGCATTACACAATGCCCTTAATATTCCAAAGATGCATAATATTCCAGGAGTATTTTGCATCAAACCATTAGGGTGACATAAAAACAGGCAATATAAGTCTTGATCAGGCGGATACATTTTAACATGAATTTTAAAGGAGGAGTTGAGTCTAGTGTCAGGTTTAGGTCCTGCCAGTTGAAGTCATCACCATCCATGGTGGAGCAAATAAAATCAAGGTTGATCATGCATCCAGGAGAAGATAGAGTTCATTCACCGTCAATGGGCTGGACAAGGATATCGTAACAGAGCTTGATGCTTTTTGCACTAGGCATGTGGAGACTTTTGGACCACACCCCTCGATATTGGGGAGTAAGAGGTGATGGTATTAATTTGGGTAAGGGGCCTAAAGCCGACTGCAGCAACTAAATTCAAGCTCTCACAAAAATGAACAGATTTGATTGGAGAATGAACAAGGAGATTTTGGGATAGGTTGACTCAACCTAGCCCAGCATAGCTTATTTGTTGAATAACTAGAGAACATTATGTCCCTTTGCACTAATTATTTATAAAGAGAAAATTGAACATTGGACATTTCAGGATCTGATTTCATTAGCTGCTGTCAGAATTCTTTTGACAAAAAAATTGCTGGTTCCACAATAAAATAGCTCAGATCTCCAACGGTTCAAGACCTCTCATTCAGTGTTGCATAATCCTTGACCAACTGCAATGATCGTTCAATTGTGATCATCTTAATGTTGCAGCAGTGAAATGTCACAGCAACTTTGTCAGATCACTGTGAAAGGTGGGAGCAGGAGATTACTTATTAAAACCGAAGCAAAATTCTTCATATTGGATCTTCTCAGAAGGTCATCAGACCATTTTTTTTAACAACACAAACTTATAGAAATAGTAAATTATCTGGAAATAAGTCATTTATTTAAAGAACAAAAAAGCAGGAAGAATTTGCATTTATATAGCTCTGTTCATTGAAAAGAATTCTGATAATAAATATTGGCCATGCTCGTGATATCCACATGCCACGAGTGAATAAAAAAGAACTTTTACAACCAATGATGTACTTCTGAATAGTCTTCGCTAATGTCATGTCAGAAAAGTGACAATGAAATTGTACATATCGAAGTCTGATGAAAAGGAAAATGAAGGTAACTAGATTGTCTAGTTTTGTGATGTTGATTGATGTTTCCTCTCCAAATATTTTCTCTCCACTTCTCTGAAATAGTGTCAAGCAATCTTCACATGCTCCCAAAAAAGCCTTCTGTTTAAACATTGAACCAAAAGGCAACTCTTTCGACTGACTATCACTCCCTCTGTTAAGCACTATATTGAACTCAACATAACGCCTCAGCTCATATGTGTAAATAGCTTCAGGATCTTGCCAGTACTATGAGTGAACCATAAAAGCCCACTGATTCTGCGACTGGGTTATCTCAATACCCAGTCCCATGGTGTCAAGTATCACATGTCTTTGCATCATTAGGAAGAGGCTGCGTAAATTCATTTCAAGAACATCTCAGTTTAGAGTCCCTGTGCGGGATCTGTTCAGTCATCCGAGTTAGGGAGCACGGGAACATCACAATTGGTTCCTGATCCTAAGATTACAAAATTAATAATGAGTATCATCCGGAAGGAAGTAATTTGTTGCAACAACTTGGGACCAACTCTACATCTTTGGCTGAATATTAGGAAGAGAAATCTGATGGTGTGGATTTGACTGGCTCTCAGTTATGGAAATATAAATCCTTGAACATGTCTAAGATTTTGCATGGTTTTATTCTGGTCACTGAGTGTTCTATTGGTATTCAGTGTCTTGATGATAGACTGAGGGGCAAACAAAGTGTGATAACTGTACTGCAGAAAGGTTGGTGCCTCAGGAGAGGACGGGAGTAAATCAGTGATGAAAAGATGCATTTGGCAAATTTAGAAACAGTTCTTAAAACTGAATTGGCTGGTTTTGCCTTCTGTTGATAAGTCTAGGACTGCACAAAAGAGTCTGGAAAAACAACCGACTGAAAAACCTCACAAAGATTAGCGTATACAGAGCCGTTGTCATACCCACACTCCTGTTCGGCTCCGAATCATGGGTCCTCTACCGGCATCAGCTACGGCTCCTAGAACGCTTCCACCAGCATTGTCTCTGCTCCATCCTCAACATTCATTGGAGCGACTTCATCCCTAACATCAAAGTACTCGAGATGGCAGAGGACGACAGCATCGAATCCACACTGCTGAAGATCCAACTGCGCTGGGTAGGTCACGTCTCCAGAATGGAGGACCATCGCCTTCCCAAGATCGTGTTATATGGCGAGCTCTCCACTGGCCACCGTGACAGAGGTGCACCAAAGAAGAGGTACAAGGACTGCCTAAAGAAATCTCTTGGTGCCTGCCACATTGACCACCGCCAGTGGGCTGATCTCGCCTCAAACTGTGCATCTTGGCGTCTCACAGTTTGGTGGGCAGCAACCTCCTTCGAAGAAGACCGCAGAGCCCACCTCACTGACAAAAGACAAAGGAGGAAAAACCCAACACCCAACCCCAACCAACCAATTTTCCCCTGCAACCGCTGCAACCGTGTCTGCCTGTCCCGCATCGGACTTGTCAGCCACAAACGAGCCTGCAGCTAACGTGGACATTCACCCCTCAATAAATCTTCGTCCACGAAACCAGGCCAAAGAAGAAGTCTAGGATCAGGGGGTGGATCCATTCCAGACTGCTTGGGATTTCTTGTCTTGTTCTGGCTCTGTTTACCACTGCATTGAAGAAAGTTCAGGTTCACAACTTTATGATGTTTCAGGGGTCTTCCAAAATCAAATAGATTAGACATGAACCCGGGATCATTTTACTTCATTAAATAAATCCAACCTAGCAATTAATGGGATTTCATGTGAACAGATGCAACATTTTAGGATTGTTTTAGACAAAAATGGTGACTTTAGCCCAGTGAATACAGGCTTTAATTATAAAGGAGTGTGATAGTACAGACCAATGTATATAGTTACAGTATCTAGCGTGTAATGACTGTGCTTACAGCGATTGGCTGAGAGCTTAGCCACACCTACTGTCTGGGCCTGAAAGGGTTGTGTCCCTAGCCAGGTCGGATCATTCCGGACTGGTCGGCCATCTGTGAAGAGCTCCTGTCTTTTGCTAATAAAAGCCTTGGTTTGGATCAACAAGTCTATGGTTCTTTCGATGAGCTCTACAAGGAGCAAAGCTGAAAGAAGATCTAATTCATTCACTGGGGAGAGATGACAAGACTTTCGCTCTGGGGCCAAACCAGAAAATAGTTGTTAAGGCTTGAGATGAACAAATGACAGCCTAGGTTCTCATATAATCTCCAGGTTATTATTAAGAGAGCTCGTTTCAGCTGGAACAGCAGTTGCAGTACTGCAAATGCCCTACAGGACTGGGGATGGGGAATGGGTTCCACATATAATAGTTTTCCTGTGAGTCCTTCTGGAAAGTATAACAACTGCAGATGTCAGGTGTAGATGTGGTGGGCTCAGCTGGAGTAGCTTGCTGTGTGGGCTCTCTCATGAAGAATAGCCATGTGAGTTTGGTGCTACAAATACACCAGCACTCAATGAAGCACACGAATCAGCAATATCCATGGACAATGACACAAAACATGTGAACAGTGAGCGCATTGTGGCTTCATGCTGCAGTCACAGATGCTCAGATAATAAAATGACCACTCTGACAAAAACTGCAACTTTGTGAGGAGAAGAAAAGACACGGGATTACAAAATAAAATCCAGAATCCACTGCAATTACATTTTCCACACCAAAGATCAAACCTTGAGTTCATCACTGATTTTCCTCGAAAAGAGCATATTTTAATTGCTGATATCCAGAGACCGATCAAACATATGGCTCCTTTTTATAGCTGGGAATTTCATCTAGTATTATTCTCTGATGAAGTCCCTGCATCATGTCCATTTACTCCCATTTCTTCTTCTTTGGCTTGGCTTCGCGGACGAAGATTTATGGAGGGGGTAAAAGTCCACGTCAGCTGCAGGCTCGTTTGTGGCTGACAAGTCCGATGCGGGACAGGCAGACACGGTTGCAGCGGCTGCAGGGGAAAATTGGTTGGTTGGGGTTTGGTGTTGGGTTTTTCCTCCTTTGCCTTTTGTCAGTGAGGTGGGCTCTGCGGTCTTCTTCAAAGGAGGTTGCTGCCCGCCAAACTGTGAGGCACCAAGATGCACGGTTTGAGGCGTTATCAGCCCACTGGCGGTGGTCAATGTGGCAGGCACCAAGAGATTTCTTTAGGCAGTCCTTGTACCTTTTCTTTGGTGCACCTCTGTCACGGTGGCCAGTGGAGAGCTCGCCATATAACACGATCTTGGGAAGGCGATGGTCCTGCATTCTGGAGACGTGACCCATCCAGCGCAGCTGGATCTTCAGCAGCTGGTTAAAATGCTGACCTCAGTTCTCTCAGCAAAGTGACTACCGGCTGCTAGTTCCTTGTACCAAAGACACTTGGAGGTTCTACTTTTTAGACACTCGACATAAGCACCCATTTGCCAGGGCATCACATTGAGTGATGAAAAATGATCTTGAACAACTGAGAGGGTGGATTCAAAGGTAGTTTGATAATTTATGAACTGTTTAATATGCCTTGTGGTGTGTACCCAGCAATATTATGGTTGCACATACTGACTTCTTACATTCAGGGTTTAATTTAACTGAATATTCTAATTCTTGGAATGAAAAATCCAGTAGGACAATGATGAATGTTGTAACTCAAAAGGTAGCAGCTGAAGGATCCTTTTCAATTAACCCAAGCGCAAGAATTGGTTTGATTGAAATTTGAGTTGAATCTTAAACGTTATGCAACAATGCGGATCGTACTGTGTTCTTTTTACTGAGGCTGCAGCGCCAATTAAGGGGTTATGTTTTCAGCCTTTTTTTTAAAGCGCACATCACCTGACACATATCAACCCTGACTCACCTGTACATTCCTCACCAATTGCCTCTGGTGAGACAGGAGCTATTCTGAGGAAATGATGATTCAGATCCTTCCTGTGGACAACAGATGAAATTGCTTGTGACAGGTGCTTTCGGTAATGCTGCTCGTATTCTTCCTTTGCATGATGAGGACCTCACGAGATTTTTGACATGTATTCCAATCCATTTGAAGCCCTGAATCTCTGCAGAAGGTTTGGATCTATTATCTTTAATTTTCATCAACTGGAGAAGGGGTCCAAGACAGTGGTGTGGGCCACACTTTGAGAATTAGTTCTCAAACAGCACATTGAAGGGGGAACTTTTTTCCAGCAGGATGAGATTTTGCCGTATTGCCTGATTAAAGCTGTATAAAATTCCCACGAACTTCAAAATAATTTTCAGAGTTCATTATACCCCAACCGCCCATACTTTTTGATTTTTTTGTTTAGGTTTAGTGATCAACATGATGACTGTTGATTCCTGATATCGTTCAGCCAGAACAGATTCGATTTAATCTGAGACCTGAGGAAGAGAAGATGAGGCCAGATCAGGGGGATGGGCAGGATGCGAGACAGAGACAGTCTCTATCACGAACCATTCTACATTCCATCAATAATTCTCAGGTAATGGAGCTCATGCTCAGGGTGCCATTTGGGTATGAGTTCACTGTAGAGCCCATTAACATGACCAAAAATTGTACACCATTGTTGGCGCAGTCTCCTTTAAGAGTACTATATTGTGCATCATTTCATTTGCTCAATAATAAATGTAACGATGAGCCCTTTTTTATATTATCTTCTAAATGTTAAGAGCTGTGGGAATTTGTGGTCTTCAGCATGGGGATGGGGATCAGGGAGCTGAATTCCTTTTTGCCAGGATCACAGCTAAGTGTGGAGGGCACATCCCTCTATGGTATTAAATGATGAGATATGGGGATTTTTGACAGCACTGGAATCTATTGTTCATCCTGACTTGCTCTTGGAATACAACTGTGAGCTGCCTTTGGGTCCACCGTGGTATTGGGTCTGGAAGTCCTCCCTCAAGGTAGTTCCTGAACTTTGACCCAGCACTGAAGGGAGATCAATGTATTATATGACAAGATGAGGGGAGTCTCACCCTTATTTCGCCAGATTCTTAATCATGCTGTCTTCTGGATTGAAAAAAAAATCTTCTGCATTTGAAGCAAAGGTGAAACTTTAAAATGCAGAAAGCTATATTTGATATGAATATTAAATAAAAATTTCATACTGTTAGCACACAGAACCCACAAGATTTTGTCATCATCTCCAAGGAACTGCCCTGGAGCCTCCATTTTGATGCAATCACAAAGAAGGCTCGCCAGCGGCTAGACTTTGTGTGGTGTCGGAGGAGTTTTGGTGTGTCACCGAAGACTTGTAAACTTCTACAGGTTCATGGAGAGCATGGTGAACTCCAGAGGGTTGTTAACTCAGCCTATGACATCACAGGCACCAGACTTCACTCCTTCGAGGACATCTACATGAGGTGGTGTCTTAAAAAAGCAACCTCTATCCTCAAAGACCCCCACCACCCAGGCCATGCCCTCTTCACCCTGCTACCATCGGTGAAAAGGTACAGGAGCCTAAAGACGAGCACTCAACGGCACAAGGACAGCTTTCTCCCCACTGCCATCAGATTCCTGAATAATCAATGAACCAAAGACACTGCCTTACTTTTTGTGCATTATTATTTTTTATTTTTCTGATAGTAATGTTGTAAGATGATTATATGAACATTTGCACTATGATTGCTGCCACCAAACACTGAATTTTGTGCCTTGTTCATGACAATAACTTCTGATTCTGAAGATTAAAATGAGCAAACCACAATCAAGACCAAAAGTTTGAAGAGATGCTTCTCTCCACTGTGTTTAGAGTGAGGGAAGGAGTTGGTAGCAAAGACTGATTAACTTTTCTAAACTGGAGCTCAATAAATACCTATTTGGCAGTGGATAAAGCCACAGACTTTGAGGTTATTATGGGTCTGAGATTCTAGAGACTGTTTGAAGGAGGACACCAGCCAAATTAAGCAAGAGGAATGCAAAAAATTATTGCTTTGGGAATGAAAGAAAAAAACATTAACAGAAATTTCCCTCGGAAGTTTAATTGAGATTCGGTAGCTCAGTAACTCAGTTTTTGTTTCAGGAATTTTACATTTATCCAAAGGGACAAGATAAAGCCATTGAATGCCCCCAGCTTCATTTGCTTTTCAATAAAACCATGGATGATCAGAATCTTAAATCCATCTACCTGCTTTGTTTTGAACCTTACTGCCTTTAGTTTGCACGTAAAACTCCAATTTTTAAACATACAATTATCTCAACTTCGTCAGCTCTCTGGATGACACATTTTGAGTTCCAAACTTTTTGATGTTGATTTGTGGAGAATTTTTACAGATTAGATTCCTTGCAATATTTCTTTTCAAATATGATCCTGTCCTGGGGAATTTATTTCCAATTACAAATAAATCAAAGGCATGATTTTTGGGGTAAATTTTTACTTTACATTTCTAGGAGGAATTGTCAACACTCACCTTGGTCTGCTGTACACGACTAATTAGGAGCATTTTTTTTTTACGCAGAGGATGATAAATAATGGATCCCTTAAAATAGCCAAAGGCCATTGTTATTGCCAAATTAATGTTCTTCCCATCTAATGGATTACTCCGCATCTATGACCACCATCGCAAATATTTAAAAGCAATAAAAAATTGTCGAATGAAACATGAGCAATGAATTAAAATACTACAATCAGAGGAAAAGATTAACTTTCTAGCTAGTTAAGAAAATAATTATGCCACGTTCCACCAGCAGGGGAAGCTTCATATTTGCCTTGTGTGGGTACATTATAAAGTGGGATTATGACCTATTTACAGTACATTTTTTATAGATATGCTTTGCGAACATTGCAGATGTCACCCAATTTTATTGTGCCATTTCCTACCAGCGCATCATATTGACTTATTTTCACCTTTGGGTTAGGGTAGCTTGATGGTTCTTATGAAACTTGTGCCAAAAAACATCCCATATTGATGTAGAGTCACATATTTGAATCTCACCATACTAGGTAAATAAACCTTGGAAAAATAAGCCATTGTCACTAATGGTGATCACGACACCATTGCTTCATTTAAGAGAAAACTGTGATCACTAATTCATCTCTACCTGTTTTAGCCAGTATAGGACTCCAATGCTATTGACTTCTAACCAATGTCCGAAATCACTAGAACATAGAACATAGAACACTGCAGCACAGTACAGGCCCTTCAGCCAGTGATGTTGCGCTGAACCATATATTCCTTAAAAAAAATACTAATCCCCCCCCTACCCCATAACCCAATATTTTTTCCTTCACCAGTGTGCCAGTCTAAAATCTCTTAAATTCCCCTAATGCTTTTCCTTCCACCATCATCCCTGGTAAGGCATTCTAAGCACCCACAACTCTCTGCATTAAAAAACACCCCTAATTTCTCCTCTAAACTTCCATCCCATAATTTTGTACATATGTCCTCTGGTGTTTGCTATTCCTGCCCTATCTATGCCTCTCATAATCTTGTAGACCTCTATCAAATCTTTCAAATCCTTCTATGCTCCAAAAAGAAAAGTCTCAGTTCTACTACCCTTGTCTCATAAGAGTTTTTTTTTCCAATCCAGGCAACATCCTGGTAAATCTCCTCTGCACCCTCTCCATAGCTTCCACATCCTTCCTATAATGAGATGACAAGAACTAAACAGAATACTCTAAGTGTGGTCTCACCAAAGATTTGAAGATTTGCAACATGTCCTCTCTACTCCGAAACTCATTCCACCTATTAATGAAACCCAGCATCCCATAGGCCTTCTTAATGATCTTATCAACGTGCAGTGACCTTGAGGGATGTATGGATTTGAACCCCAAGGTTCATTTGTTCATCCACACTCTTAAGTAACCAACCATTAAACCATTAACCATTAAGCCTTCTGGTTAGTCCTTCCAAAATGCATTGCCTTACACTTATCCGGAGTGAACTCCATCTGCCACTTTTCTGCCCAACTCTGCATATCCTAGTGTAACCTTCAATAACCTTCAGCTCCATCCATAACTCCACCAACCTTCATGTTATCCATAAATTTACTGACCCATCCTTCTGTCTCTTCATCCAGGACATTTATAAAAATCACAAAAAGCTGGTGTCTCGGATCAGATCCTTGTGGTACTCCAGTAGTCAGCAACCTCCAGGCAGAATACTTTCCTTCCACTACTACTCTCTGCTTTCTTCCTACAAGCCATTTTTTTATCCATACAGCCAACGTTCCATTGATTCCATGCCTCGTGACCTACTGGATGAGTCTCTTATGGGGGATCTTATCAAATGCCTTGCTAAAATCCAGGTAGACCACATCTACTGCCCTACCCTCATCAATTTCTTTTGTTACCTTTTCAGAAAACTCAATTAGGCTCATGAGGCATGACCTTCTCTTCATGAAGCCATACTGACTAGCCTTGAGTAGTCTGTATGTCTCCAAATACTCATAGATCCTATCCTTAAGAATCTTCTCCGATAGTTTGCACACCACTGTCATAAGACTCAATGGGTCTATAATTCCTAGGATTCTCACTATGACCATTTTTAAATAAGGGGACTACATTTGCCATTCTCCAATTCTTCAGCACCTGCCCTGCAGCCAAAGTGGATTCATAGATCATAGCTACTGCCCAAACTATCTGCTCTCTCACTTCTCACAGCAGCCTGGGGTATATTGCGTCTGGCCCCGGGGACTTTCAATCTTGATGGTTTTAGGAAAATCCAATACTTCCACTTCCTTAACCTCCACATTGTCCAGCACCCAGGCCAGTTTTATTTTAACCACACCCTGATCAAGGTCCTTTTCTCTTGTGAATACTGAGGCAAAGTGTTCATTTAGGACCTCCCCAACCTCCTCTGCCTCCAGGCATGTTTCCTCCTTTATCCCTTAGCAGTCCCACCTTCATTCTCATCATCCTTCTGTTCTTCACATAGGCATAGAACACCTTTGGGTTCTCTTTAATCCTATATGCCACGTCCTTCTCATGCCCCCTTCAAGCTCTCCTAAGTCCTTTCTTAAGCTCCTTCCTAGCTACTACAGATTTCTCATGAACCTTTCCTGTTTATTGCTTCCTATATCTAATGTATGCTTCCTTCTTCATCTTTACTAATTGCCTCACCTAATTCGTCAGCCACTGTTCCCTTTTCCTACTATTTTTCTCTTTGTCCCAGTGGACAAACCTATCCTGAACCCAGCACAAGTGGTCCCTAAACTTCCTCCACTTTACTTCTGTGTGTTCACCCTTAAACATCTGTTTCCAATTTACTTTTGCTAGTTCCTACCTCATCCCTTCATTATTAGTCCTTCCCCAGTTAAGCATTTTCCCATTTTGTTTGTTTTTTTATTCTTTTCCATAGCTATATTGAAGTTAAAGGAGTTGTGGTCACTCTTTCCAAAGTTCTCCTCCACTGAGAGGTTCACCACCTGATCAGGTTCATTACCCAGAACTAGATCCAGTATGGCCTCTCCTCTCATCAGCCAGACCAAACTCTGTGTCAGGAATCCTTCCTGAACACACCTGACAAACTCAGCCCCATCTATCCCTCTTGTAGTCAGTAGGTGCCAGTCAATAATGGGAAAGTAGAAGTCACCCATTTCCTGCACCATTTCAAAATCTCCCTGCTTATCAGCTCTTCAGTGTCCCAAGGGCTATTTGGGGGCTTATAGAGCACTCCCAGCTTCCTTCCCATTTCTGACTTCCACCCATACAGACTCAGTGGACACTCCCTCTGCAGCATCCTTCCTTTCTATAGCCATGATATTATCCCTGACCAGTAATGCTTTTTTTGCCTCCCATCCTATTTTTTTACCTGCATCAACTAATCCTGCCCTTCCTCCAGCCAAGTTTCAGTAACGACCACAACATCGTAGTTCCACGTACTGATCTATAAAGTTCATCCCCTTTATTTCTAATATTTCTAGCATTGAAATGGACACATTTCAACATTTCGAACTGGCTACATTTATGTTTTGCCCCATCTGTCCTTCCTCATCAACTCAGAACAAATACCATCATGCTTTTGACCTTCTACCCTAATATCTGCATTCACATTCTGATTCCCACCCCCCAGCTAAACTAGTTTAAGCCCTCCCCAACAGCTCTAACACCACCCCCCCCTCCAATCCCCACCAGGACAATGGCTCCTTTCCAGTTCAGGTGCAGCCCGTCCTTTTTGTACACTTCATACCTCACCCAAAAGAGATACCAATGATCCAGAAATGTAAACCCCTACCTCTTGCACCAATTCTTCAGCCATTTATTCATCTGCCACATCTTCTTGTTCCTACTCTCTCTAACACGTTGAGGTCCTGTTTTTTAACTTCTTTCCTAAATCCATCTATTCCTCATTCAGGACCTTATCCCTATTCCTATCTATATCATTGATCCCCACATGGACCAAGGCATCTGGCTGCTTGCCCTCCCCTTCCAGAATGCTATGAACTATGACCCCGGCCCCTGGGAGGCAACATACCATCCAGAATTCTCGATCTTGATCCCAAATCTCCAATCTGCTCTCCTAACCACTGAGTCCTCATTTACCATAGTTCTCTTCTTCTTGCCCCCTTCCCTTCTGACCCGAGGGGGCAGCCTCTGTGGCAGAGATGTGGTCATCATGACTGGTCCCTGGTAAATCGTCCTGTTCTCAACAGTTGAGGGGAAAGGCCACAGGGATGTTCTGCACTATCTGCTTCTTCCCCTTCCCTCTCCTGAATATAGACAAACCTTTCCAATCTTCTGTATTTCCCAATTTCAAAACATGTCATCTTCAAAGAAATGTAAGTGACGATATTCTGAATGATCATTTATTAATCCAATAAATCAAACTTTGCATTTGCAGCTGTAATTTGCTTTAATTCATTGATAAAACATTTTTGCATAAATTTGCAGAGATTTTCATATGACGAGTAACCAACACTGTGTAATGATAACAACATTCAACTTTAAACAGATATAAAAGAAATAAACAGAATAAGATGAAATTAAGATAAATTAAGATGAATTCAAAGAAAAGCAATTCGAGAGCTTACAGCTCTCTCATGATTCTTTGAAGAATGAAAGCAAGGTCCATGTACACCAGGATATTACGACATGTGACATCGTAGTAACTATGATATCACTATAAACAACAATTTTTCTTAAAGGGATAGTCATAAAATTAACTACACATCAAAAACACAAGGTTTTAAACTTTACATAACAATCACCTGTTTATCCGTCTCCTGACTTTTAGGGGTGACTGTCCCCCCCTGGAGCTCCTCTCTATTAACAAAGGGGCAACAAGAAATGGACAATGGTTATTGGATTTGGTGGTGAAATCAATTATTAAGAGAATTTTGCAATCTGCAAAGCTGCCAATTGAAATAACCTGACTGGGAACAGTGAGAGGGTCACCAGGACAGCCTTCACAATGATTACATTCCTTATCATTGAGACACTGGAGGGAGCCTTGCAAAGTTGTTGCATGAGATCTCATTGATCTCTTTCTCATATCACCAGCTCCTACCAGGAGTTTTCTCCTTCCTTCAGATTGATCTTTACCCACCAGATTTAAGGAAAACAAAAGGGGACATTTTCAAGGCTTTGGTTCCTATATATATATATATATATATATATATATAACTGAACCTTTCTTCATGAGTAACTGATTTCCCCTTCATTTCCACTCCTCAATGGCCATTACACAATAGGCAACTCGTCTGAGCCCTGGAACAGAGTGATCTCAAGTTAAAAATATTAAATGGTCAAGCCAAGTCAAGTTTATTTATCATCTGATTGTACAAGTATAACCCGACAAAACCGAGTCCTCCGGTCCTTGGTACAAAACACACAGACATACAACCTGACATAACACATGTACAGACAAACAATACGTATGCAGGACAAGTATTAATCTATACAAATAACTAACTAAATATTGTTTCGTGAATATGAGCAACTCCTTTGGTTGTTTAAGATTCTCGCTACCCATGGATGGTTGCCTCTAACCTTACATCAATGTTAAGTGTGAGTATGTATGAATTTTGTGTGTTTGTGTGCATGTGAGTGTTTGTACGTGTGTGTGTGTGTGTGTGTGTGTGTGTGTGTGTGTGTGTGTGTGTGTGTGTGTGTGTGTGTGTGAAGTAGCCCAGTGAATTGGAAAAAAAAATCTTATTGAGATTGTAATTGTTAATGTTGTCACATTTGACATGAGTTTCAGCACAGTCTCCATCAGGTGGATATCCTACTAACTCTATAGGTCTGAGGAACAGATTCAATTGCACGATGCATCCTGGAAGTTGTGATGTTAGCAAAAAAAAAACTTCCTTTAATTGAGCTGATAAACAAATGAGATTTAATATTTTGTATTTAATGCCTTTGCTGGGCACCATTAGAGAGCATCATTACCTCTTGGTTAATCTCTTTTAGCCTGTCTTTTGTTTCCTTTCCCCCTTTCTCCCTTCTCTGCTGGATACATTCATTATGGACAAGGGCAGAAGATACCATGAAAACTCAAGCTAACAAAGTGAAACTGTCGACAAAGCACATCTGATTTTCCTTTCCCCACAGAGAAACCAATTTGTAATTCTTGGCTGAAATGAGGTCGCTCGGTATAGGTATGGGAAAGAGATTAAAGTTTTCCTGAACAGCGTATCTCTGAATGATATCTGAAGCACGGCATCGCAATGTCTGCTGCACCCGCATCTTTGATGGATCTGCACTGACAGGCAAGTGGTCACGATGGAGGACACACCCATGGGCTACAGTCTTGAAGGATGACAAACCTGTTGGATGTGTAGGAAGAAGGCAATTCGAGTTGATTGCAAGCTGTAAGTTTCATTAAATGTCTTTCTTAGCCTCAGGCTGAATGATTTTGCCATAAAGTACAAGCATTTTTTTTATTAAAACCTTGTTGTGCAACCTAATCCACGAAAGAATCCTTGTCACTGATAAGCAACGTGCAAACAAATGGTGATCAGTGAAGTTATGTGAGAAACAAATATTTCTTCCATGTGCCTTGATCAGTTAGACCTGGGTGCATGACTAGGCTAAGGGGAGTCCCAGCTCCTGAACATCATTTGAAAGGAATTATTGGCCAGGCAGATGGGTAGGATCTTACTGGAATACATGACTGTGGGGCGATGAGTGCTATCTGGACACGGTAACCATCAAATAGAGTTCTTCATCTTAAATAGGAAAGGTGGAAGGGAGTATTGAGTAGTCATGATAAGCAATTCCCATCTCTTTTAACCAATCCTCCTGGACCGTTATTCCATGCACTGTCTCACAGTCCACCGATTAAGTTTGACAGCATCCAGATGTGACATTCACCACCATCGTTTAAAATTAACCTCCAGGAGGTGCCCCAGAATGGAGTTGATATATACCTTTTTTCATATATTTGCTCACTGCCTTATCTGCCTGAGAGAAGGAATCAACATATGGAGAGCTATGAGTGAGATACTGCCCTATTTGATGCCTGCTGCAATGCTGCACACTTCAGCAAATCCAACCCATGGCCCACTCAATGGGGCTTGAAAGGAATAAACAAGATGTAAATATTTAACAAAGGCTTTATCTAAGCAGTTTATCTCTACATGACAGGGATGCCCCCTACTGGCCTGTGGCGAAATACTAGAACAGATTTTCTCATTTAACTCAGCTTCTTCCCATCTGTGGCAAGCAGAGCTATAATTAATAAGCAAGGGAAGAATGAACACAGAGACAAGGAATAGCCAACCGTATTGGTTTCTCTGCCAACTCTTAGGGTGTTGGGATGGGAATGGGGCTGGCTGGAAGTCACAAATCTGACAAAAACTTTTTGCAAACAATAAGGACATACAAGATTTTGATATTTGGTATTTGTCATGCATGTATTTCTCATCAGTATGTGCCTAATCAGGAAACGAAGATCCAAGTGCACGAATGCCCAGAAGATGCAACATTTGACTGTCAAATTGTCTGAAGTTAATTAGAGTGAGCTGTAGTGTGGCTACAATTTGTGATCTCCTGGATTCATGAAAGCTGGAAATGGGGAAGAGTAAGACACCCCATGGCCATCACTATTCAGTTGTCAATATGTGGACAGGATTCACAGTCTTTTTTTTTCTGGTCAAATAATCCACCCGATTTTACATTCCAAGTTGATACTTTCTAAGCATCTGTGCATGTCAGAGCACAGATACCAGTTTATAGGAATTGACTGAGTCAATTCTAAACCCTCAACCAATGGACAAGTATGAAATTACAATGTGATTTAGAAGTGGAATGAATAGTTTCATTGCTGAAGTGCACTGCTACTTTATTGGCAGGGCAGTTACATGAAATGTACATGTTTACACTGGTACCAGTTTGGCACGGTGGATGAGATCTCCTGATAACACTGTTCAGGTAGTGAGTTGCAGAAGGGTGCAAATGACTCATCCTGGCTCCTGACATGCTCCAACAGCAAGATACAATGGCTGTTACTGTCCTGTCTCACAGTGGATCTGAAAACTTCCACAAGTTAAATTAAAAGAATCTGCAAAGATTAGAACCCAAGAAAAATCCATTGCAGAGGGAACATTACCTTACAGTACATCTTTCACGTTTCTTGTGTTTCTTTTTCAAATGTGTGTAATCACATAGAGTTGCTGTTTATTCAGCATTGTAAGGGGAGCTTACTGTGTAATTATTCAGGGTTGCTGTTTAATCAACAGTATAAGAGTTACTAGCTATGTGACAGTTTTGACTTGCTGTTTATTCAATAGGGTAAGGGTCATTTACTGTGTAAATTTCTACAGCCTGTGGTGGATGGGGGCAAGGTTTTACATTTGGCTTTTTAACATCCTTCTCAACTAATTAGAGAGAGCTACCAATAAAATATGGGCAGGTATAAGACAGAAGATAAATGATAATCCAGGTGGCATATTGATTCAGGATTTTACTGAGCTGCAGTGTTAGATGGGGAGGCTAGCAGATTTCGTTACTGAGTTAAACCTATTAGATCTTTTCAACTCTATGGTAGCTTTTCAGGTCATCTGGCAACTGCTCAGAGATTCTTCTTCTTCTTGTTCTTCTTCAGCTGGGATCAAAGATGAGTAGTTTCCTCTCAAATCTGTGGTCTCTGAGATGGCTAATGAGACCAATATTGGAAGTGTAGATTGTTAGGTCCTTGCTCTGGAAGGAAGGAGGTAGCTCCCTGCTTGCATATATTATTGTTTTTGAGTGCAGAATGACTGTGCGCAGTAAGAGGCTCAGTTCTGGGAAAGTTGACCTTGGAGAAAACAAGTACATTTGTTCCCTTATCCTTCAGATGAATTTGGAGGATATTGTGGACATAGCATTGAGCAATCTGAGTTGGCCACAGGCATCCACAAATATTAACTCTTATTTATTGTCTTCTTGCCGATCATCAAAAAGCCCTTCTGGTTTCTCCGATTACATCCAAATATCCTTTATTTGAATAAAGATATAAATGCTCTTCATAAAAAAAGGGCCAGGGCAAAGGAAATGTAATCATATATCGTTAAACATGATGAAAGCCACCAGTCCATTTTATATACAAACTAAACTTGTGAGTTACATATTCAATGGCTTGTTTCAGCTGGCGGGAATGAAGCAGCCTCTATGCTCTTTGACTTTGTGCATGATGTAAACTGAATTACTTTCTGTAAATGAATCCATTTTTTAACTCTCTGCACACTATGAAAAAGAGACAGAAACCAATATCATGATTGATCTTCATCAAAATTAATGGTGGTTGAAAAGACCAAATGAATAATTAACTTCTTGGATTATTATAATTTAAGTAGCGGTCTGGACAAGGCACAATGCTCTTAAGTACCGGAATTAGAACCCTCATGAGGCCAATCTTGAGTTTAAGTGGTAAATCAATCACAACAGAATTTGGGATTGGTTGCTTATTCTGACCAGGTTTGCTCCAAGCCAGCTTCAATCCCTCTGATTGGGTCGATCCCTGCTCTGGAAGTGGGTTCCTTGAAGGCAAGTACTTTATTGTTTTGGAATTAGAAATTATTGGAACAATTTCATGTTCTGAAAGTTAAACCTTGAGTTGATTTTGATGAATCTGCTGTGATCTCCCTTACTGCTGTAGTTTAATCGAGTTCATAGAGCACTGCCAAAATTAAAACAGAGAACGATGGAAAGATGCAGCATGTATGTTGAGAGAGAAATGTCTCAGATCAAAGAACTTCCATTGCAATTTTACGGCTGAAAGGTCAAAAGATTGAAATGTTCGCTCTCCACTTTAATTCCCCATTCACTCCCACACTGTCTATGGCAAGGGTCGGCAAAGTGGTCTATATTGACCTCTGGGGGACGATGGGACTATCCAAGGGGTTGATAAATGTCTAGGCTATAGAGAAATTTATCATTGATAAAATTTATTTATGTTACATGCTTGGAGGTCAATGAGAGATCAAGGATTCCATGAAGAGGCTGATGGTTTAAAAAATTTGCCAACCCCTGGTCAATGAGATTATGGTGCGACTAGTTGTATTAGTTACAGCACCTCATTTTTTTTCTGGGCATGTTGTAACCTTCTGAATTTTATATCCTACAATTTCAGGTAATTTTCTTTACCTCTCTGTTTCAGAAGTGGCCAATTTGCTGTTGTCATCAATCAATCATATCGACTCACCCCTTGAGCACAGCCTTACCCGTTGGGCATGCCTTACAGTACTGTATTTCTCTTTTTTTTAACATTCCTTTGATAGTGTTCCCTTGCACTAACTGCCCTCAGTCCATAGTTCTTGTTTATTATTTTCTCTTCCCCCATTAACCCATCATCCAGAGTCATACAGCACAGAAACTTGCCCTTTGGCCCATCACATGCATGCTGGCCACTGATCCGGCCTTCATCCCATTTTTATGCTCCCTATATTCTCATCAGCTCACTCCATTCATTGACAGTCGGTGTAATTTTCAACCACCTTGTAGGTGCTCAGGTTACGGAGAAGCACGGAGGAGGAAGAAGTAACCCCTGCAGCCACATGGAGAATGTGCACTCTTCACACAGACCAGATCTGAGGTCAGGATTGAAGTGGGGCCTGTGGTGCTGTGAGGCAATCTACCGCTGTACCACTCTGCCTCATCCTATCCCCACGACAATCCTCACCTTGGAGACAGAAGCTCCCAACCTTTCCTCCTTACTGCATCTCCAACTCTTTCTTTTCCTGTTTTGACAAAGGGCCTTTGACCTGAACTGTGTTCTCTGCTTCTTCTTTCATGACTGCTACCTGACTTGCTAAGCATTTCCAGAATTTTCTTATTTTATTTCAGATTTCCAACCTCTTGCCATGGTTTAATTTTCAATTCCTTGATGGTGTGAAGTTCCACAGAGGCCAGGACAGGCATGGATGGCAGGTTTCTTACCCCAAAGGGCATATAATGAGCTCACTATTTTTTTTGTAGAAACAATCCATTAGTCTCATTCTAACCCAGTGGTTCACAACCTTTTTCTTTCCACTCACATACCACTTTAAGTATTCTCCATGCCCTCGGTGCTCTGTGATTAATAAGGGATTGCTTAAGGTGGTATGTGAGTGGGAAGGGAAGGTTGAGAATCACTGTGCTAGACCCGGTTGTTAACTGAAATATTTTGCTTGAGAAAAATTGTCATTGGCCCATTTTCTTTGGAGTTATGAAACTGTGCACATAACAAGTCAATTAGGTATGATTAAAACAGTAGTTTTCAAACTTTTTCTTTCCACCCACCCCTTAATTAATCCCTTACTAATCACAGAGCACCTATGGGATAGGGAATACTTAAAGTGGTATATGAGTGGAAAGAAAAAGGTTGTGAACCATTGGTCTAACCATTACTAATCCTTCGTTGCTTGAAGTGAAACTCTTCAGCCGTCAAAGGGGTATAGCCACATTTGAGGCAGACCCAAAGAGATTCACCAGGCTAATTCCTGGCATGAGAGAATTGTCCTATCAAGAGAGTCTAAATAGGTTGGATCAGTATTTTTTTTAATTTAGAAGAACAGGAAATTATCTTATTGAAGCATGTAAGATGCTGAGAAGGTATGGTGGAGTAGCTGTTGAGATATTTTCACCAGTGGGAGAGTTTCTGTGCCAATCATTAAAAACGGTGTCTTGCAAAGAAGGTTAAAAAAAAAGGTGATTGGATGAGCAAGGGAAAAAAATTCCAAAATCCAAAAAAAACCTAAATTATGCCCAAATTCTCAAACTATATTTAATTATTGGATTATTACTTAGCTTATATAAAAAGGAGGATAAACAGAAACCTATAATCGCCAACAAAGAATATACTCTGTGAAATTCAATTCCATTTCTATCCATGAAGGGCGGTCAAGCAAATTATCAAAATATATCAAAAGAATGATAGTGACTGCCCAATAATATAACCTAAAATTGGGAAGTGCCAGTCCACCATTCCTATTAGCTCTTTGAAGATGAGCTTTATTTAAGCAGGGGTGTTTCCCTTGCCACACGTAAGAAGATATAAGCGAATCAAGTAAGTAAAAAAAAAAGATTTAGGAATAAAAATTGGTATGGATTGGAAAAGGGGCAAAAATTTAGGTAAAATATTCATTTTAATAGATTTGATGTGACCAATCATTGGGAATGATAAAGGTGACCATCTTGATTATAATAATTTCTAATGAGGAGTCATTATTTAAAATTATTGCATGGGAAAATTTCTTCCCACAAAATAATGAATCTCTGAATTTCCTCCTAGGAGACTCTTGGAGTCCAGATTATTGGAAGCATTTCAAAATAAAGGTGAAAAATCAGTGAATTTTAAGGTTGTGGATCAGATTATGGGGAGGAAGAAGAGATGAGGCCTGGGGTAGATCAGCTATGGTCAAATTAAATGTTGGGAGGGGCTTGAGGGACCAGGTGGCCTAGTTCTACTCCTATTTTCTTGTATTCTTGAATGCTACAGTAAGTTTGAAACTTGTCAATGAAGCTATGATTCAGGCCTTCACATATTAGTCAATAACATAACCACTAGTCCCTATATCTGCTTGGTGGATACCACTTCACACTGAATCACACAAATACAAAGAAAAGCCGTTTGCTTGGTTAGACGTTGTTTCTGATGGGAAGGACAGTTGATACGGGCTGGGGGGGGGGGTGGTGGGGGAGGGGGTGTTGACAGATGAAGAACGTGGCCTTTCATAAATGGTCAGCAGGCTGAAATAATACAGAGGCTGGGAAATGATTTCTAGATTGTTGAACGACTTTTGGGATTTGGTGTAAGGAACACCAGAATAATTGACTCCAAGAATTAACTCAAGATGTAAGGTTAAAAAGTAAATGTTATGTTTTCAGGTACCTGGAGGTTATTTTCTGGGAATAACAAGTTTCCAGGAAGGATCATTTTCATAAGGTAAGAATAAAAACAGTCACATATTCTGCAGCAGTTGATGAAGGCACTTACCACCACTTTCTCAAGGGTAATTATGGATGACCAATTCAAGCACCCTTGTGAGTGATGTGACCATGATTATTTGAATTGGTTGCAAATTGATGGACTGGATGTGCCTGATGAAGTATCAAAATTGGGTTGGATACAACAACTTAATGCATGTTATTTATTCCACTTGGATACTGCAAGGGAGGGCAGCTGATGTGGAAAAAATAATACATTTAAAATGCAGGGGGCTTAGTTGTCTGTAAAAACTGAGCTACTTCAGACATGCATGGAGTTCTTTGGAATTTTTACTTTAATGCCAGAGAGATTTGGGATGAAATAGAGGCAGACACTGCTGGTGCGAATTTATAATATAACCATGGGTCAGAATGGCTAATACTCTGGGCACATTTCTGGGTCTGAAATGTGTGCCTTGTAAAGAGCACAAGCCAAAACCAGTGGGCCCAAAATGTGTTGAAAATTGGACCCGTGGTTTAATTTACATTGACAGTTTACCCATTTCATAAATGTGAATGATTAACTGCTTGCCTCGCTGTCAATTGTCAGGGGTTTGACAGATGCCTTTGGAGTCATGAGAGCAAAACTTTATTGGTGGCAGCTGCTTGCTAGGCAACATTCCAATGCAGAAACCCAAAGGAGGAGGGTGTTGGGTTATATGCATCAAAATGGATTTGATAAGTGAACATTAGCATTGTTAGTTTTTCAAAATTAGGCCCATCACCACGTGCTTGGGTGAGCTGCTTGAGAATAGTGAATGATTATACTTTGTGTAGTGCACCTGAACTTGCAGAAAGAAGAAATGGCACAGCTGGGTATGAGAAAATGTTAACTTGCAAAAAAAAAAAAAAATTTGCAGAGTAGGGGTATTGTCCCTTGGGTGCTCCCACTTTGTGGGAGAGAAAACCATTTCCAGTTAGAGGGATTAAACTGCCAGTTAATTGTGATAATGTGGAGTTATGGACTTCTGCCATCTCCTGAAGCTTGTGTACTCAGACAGGAATTTCCTCACTCTTCCTGAATTGATTTCAGTTAATTTTTTCCAAGTTTTATTTTTCTCTCGAGCGATATCAGGGTTGCAATTGTATGCATCAGGGCGGGAGAAACTTTAACAGTGCAGTAGATTTTTAAAGGTATTTTTATTTCTGTGTGTTTGCATGTTTACTTTCAATGGACGGAGGAATCAGAGGATTTGGCTGTGAATTTCCAATCTTCTGGAAGGATGCAGGATGGAGAGCTGATATCAATACATTGCTGCTGGAAGGCAGACTGCTTCCGAACAACAACATTGCTGGTTGCCTGTTGCCTTCAAGCACTTCCTGTCTACAATCCGAAGCAAGCTTCTTCCGTGAGTGTAACTCCTTTCTGCATCAACAACTGGATGGACGTTTTAACCTCCTCACAAGAATCTCTTGGGAATGAAGATATATTCTTCCACATATTGCTCCTCCCTGCAGCTGACTCTCAGCACTGAGGATTCCATTATATAGTCACCTTCCTGCTGAGCAGCAAAATTGTTCGTCTGCGATAAAAGGCAAAGATGAACCCTTAAAGGGTATCAACAAAATTGCCACAGGTTTGGTTACAGTGAAAGTTCAAATTCTGGCAAACACAGCTGAAACAAGTGAACATTAAAAATATAGAAATAAGAAGGGAATGAAAATGTTTATTTTGCATTACAATGGTAAATGAGGTTTAAAAATAAGTACCAGGGATGTCAAGGGCTAAACTAAGTTAATGAGGCTACTGGAAAATAAAGAAATAGAGGAAGCAAGTGAGGGAGATAGATAGAGAGGAAGAGAGAGAGAAATGAGAGGTGTGAGGAAAGAGCAGGAAGAACATTACGTGATGAACATTTGAGCAAAAAACCAACAATTCCATTGTAAACTGAACTGTGGCCTTCTGCGGAGTAAATGCCTCTGATTCAAATTCATATAACATCTGTCACAACCCCGGGAAGGCTAAACTACTCAACAGTTCATGAGTTACAGATTTGAAATACAGCTAGTTCTGCAGTAGAGGAAAATGTGGCAAAAGCTCAGCAAACTCCCATAGACAGCACCGCCATCTTCTACGATGAGGCCTCTTTCTGGCCCTTCTTCCTCTTTCACCCTCATCCTTCCTTTTTCCACCTCTCCTCCCCTCTTTCCACTTCTCCCCTTTCCACCTCCCCTCCCCACTTTACCTCTCCTCTCCACTTTCCAACTCCCCATCCCTCTTTGCTCTCCTTTCTGCCCTCCTTTTCTACCCCCTCCTCTTTCTGGCCACCCTCCATCCTCTCCCACTCTCTATTTTCCCCTCACCATTTCAAGATTTCAATTCAACACCAATATCACCGCGGCATGGTTGGTGTAGCAGTTAGAGCAGTGTCTTTACAGTGCCAGTGATTGGGATTGGGTTCAAAACCCACGCTGTCTGTAATGTTCTCCCCGTAACTGCGTGGGTTTTCCCCAGGGGCTCCAGTTTCCTCCCACTATCCTAAACCTATGGGGGGTGTAGGTTAATTGGGCGGCACGGACTCGTGGGTTGAAATGGCCTGTTACCGCGCTGTATGTCTAAATTAAAATTAAATCCTGTACTAACCTCTGGATCAATTTTGGATCTTTCAAGCCAGCATTAGATCATGTGATGTCTCGTATTTTATTAAGTGAAATAAAGAAATTAGGCTCCCTATTTGTGGATCAGTCAATGCTGGCTCAGGAAATCACATCTCGGTGGCTGAAGGAATTGATTAGTCTCAATTTGGGCCAGTTGGGTGCGCGTTCCTGGAGAAATTCGAATGCTTATATGGGCATTACCACAACCTGGTAAAACTTTGGGCATGTTTACCATAAGCTGCTCTTGTGCTCATCCACCTCTTTATTGCTTACTTACTCTGTCACACATGGAACAGTAGAAGTTGGCCACCAACTTGCTCATCTGCTCCAGGAGTTGTATCTTCTTCTGTGCCTGTTCACCAGACCCCTCAATTAGATTAGATTCAACTTTATGTCATTGTGCAGGTACAAAGCCAATGAAATACAATTAGCACCTAACCCGGAGTACAAAGAATAGTGCTATTTACAAGTAACTGCGAATAAAAACAAGCACTCCAGCAAACAAGCAAATATGAAAGTATTGGCAGTACAATATGGGTGCAATACTGCTCAGCATTATGATGTAAGGTTCAGCCGGGTTACAGCTTTGGGAAAGAAGCTCTTCCTAAGCCTGCAGGTTCGGGAGCGGAGGCTCCTGATATACCTACTGGATGGAAGGAGAGTAAAAAGTCCATAATTAGGGTGAGATGCATTCTTGATGCTGCTTTGCAGCCTGCCCAGACAGTGTTTCTGATAGACATTCTCAATGATGGGCAATTACTTCTTTCTTTGGCTTGGCTTCGCGGACGAAGATTTATGGAGGGGGTAAAAAGTCCACGTCAGCTGCAGGCTCGTTTGTGGCTGACAAGTCCGATGCGGGACAGGCAGACACGATTGCAGCGGTTGCAAGGGAAAATTGGTTGGTTGGGGTTGGGTGTTGGGTTTTTCCTCCTTTGCCTTTTGTCAGTGAGGTGGGCTCTGCGGTCTTCTTCAAAGGAGGTTGCTGCCCGCCAAACTGTGAGGCGCCAAGATGCACGGTTTGAGGCGTTATCAGCCCACTGGCGGTGGTCAATGTGGCAGGCACCAAGAGATTTCTTTAGGCAGTCCTTGTACCTTTTCTTTGGTGCACCTCTGTCACGGTGGCCAGTGGAGAGCTCGCCATATAACATGATCTTGGGAAGGCGATGGTCCTCCATTCTGGAGACGTGACCCATCCAGCGCAGCTGGATCTTCAGCAGCGTGGACTCGATGCTGTCGACCTCTGCCATCTCGAGTACTTCGACGTTAGGGGTGTAAGCGCTCCAATGGATGTTGAGGATGGAGCGGAGACAACGCTGGTGGAAGCGTTCTAGGAGCCGTAGGTGGTGCCGGTAGAGGACCCATGATTCGGAGCCGAACAGGAGTGTGGGTATGACAACGGCTCTGTATACGCTTATCTTTGTGAGGTTTTTCAGTTGGTTGTTTTTCCAGACTCTTTTGTGTAGTCTTCCAAAGGCGCTATTTGCCTTGGCGAGTCTGTTTATCCAACTGCACGAAAACCAACAAGGTCAGGTCAGATACAGAAATGAGCTCTCTGAACCCTTCTCCATTAACAATGGCGTGAAGCAAGGCTGTGTTCTCGCACCAACCCTCTTTTCAATCTTCTTCAGCATGATGCTGAACCAAGCCATGAAAGACCCCAACAATGAAGACGCTGTTTACATCCGGTACGGCACGGATGGCAGTCTCTTCAATCTGAGGCGCCTGCAAGCTCACACCAAGACACAAGAGAAACTTGTCCGTGAACTACTCTTTGCAGATGATGCCGCTTTAGTTGCCCATTCAGAGCCAGCTCTTCAGCGCTTGACGTCCTGCTTTGCGGAAACTGCCAAAATGTTTGGCCTGGAAGTCAGCCTGAAGAAAACTGAGGTCCTCCATCAGCCAGCTCCCCACCATGACTACCAGCCCCCCCACATCTCCATCGGGCACACAAAACTCAAAACGGTCAACCAGTTTACCTATCTCGGTTGCACCATTTCATCAGATGCAAGGATCGACAATGGGCAATTACTACATCCTCTTGAAATAACACCCCCTGCCTCTCTCCACCCTCCATAATTTTCCATGGTAGAAACTTCCAGGGATTCATCAACATCCGCAAAATGTTTTAAATGACTGCGCCCTAATCTTGTGATTCTGTCCCCTCATTTGAGACTCTCCCCCTAGGGGAAACACCTTGGTGTCTATTTTCTCCTGCCCATTTAAGATCTTCTGTGTTTTAATAATCTCATCATTCCAAACTCCAGGGAATGTGGATCTAATTTCTTTATAATGTCTTGTGATTAAAGGAATTAGCCCAATGAATCTCTGACAGGCAGCTTCCAATACCCCTTTCTAAATTTCAGGATCAATTTATCTGAGAGCTTCAACTATGCTTTGCCAGTCGTCTGTTTGTTGTGTGAGATTAATCACTAGGTGGTGTGATTCTAACTTACATTAAGGCACAAGGAATAACCCTCATCCACAACTCGAAAGGTTATTCCCTGTGAGTATGCTCAGACAAAGTTGCATTGTTTCATGGATGACCTCGGCAGCCCTATTTCAGATTCCAGAGGTTAAAGAATGATATGCCAACCCTTACTATTATTCTACCTTTCCCATGTACCTCAGATAATGATTACAAAAAATACTGGCATAGGCACACGAATATTCTCGCAAACACATGCACTCAAGTATATGCACACATACACATTGGAATGCATGGTTTGCTTTGCTGGGAGAAAGCATTCTCTGAACTATTCACAAAGCAAGATGCTGGAGAGAGATCTTTGTGTCTGAATAAAATGAAGGCTTTACTCCAGCTGGCTATCAGAGGCTATCAGCTCCTCCCTCTTCACACAAAAAAAATAAAGCTACAAGGAAAAGACAAGACTTGTGCAAATTTGCTCATCTCCTCCCATCAAATATTTTTCAGTTAATGGTTCACGTTTCAGATCATTTCAGTGTTTCTGTCAGGCCCTCAAGAAATGTTGGTGTGTTTTTATCTCTTATTTGTGTGAGGTGTACAATAGAATTTTTTTTTTTACAGACCCTTTTTTCATCTCCTTGAGTTGCTGGGAAAGCTTTGTTTATGTTATGAGGCTTCCAGCTCATTTCCATGTTGCAGTTTCCGTGCCCGTTGTGTTTTCTTTGTTGGAACAAATTGTAGAATATTAATGATTCTCCCTTCTCAACCAACAGAGAGACAGCCACGCTTAGGCTGCCTGAAGGCAGTGCACATCTTTGCAAAAATCTTCCTTTCCATTTTCAAAGATTCCCAGGAATTCAATTCCATCTATCCCTCCCTTGGCTGACATGAACTCCTTTGTCTCCTTCAGGCAACTCCTTCCTCCAGCCATGATACATGGAATGCCGATTTGCATCATTGTCTCAGCAGGGACGCTACTCAACAGATGATAGATCATGAGTGGGTTTTACACTGTTCTACATGGGGTCATTCCACATGCCCATCACAGTTTATGTGATCCTGGAGTTCATTCACTCACCTCTGGGAAAGAAGTGGAATGATCCAGTTTTGTCTTATTTTTCCTCACTGGTTCTGAATTTGTCAGTGTGTCTCTTCTGGGAGCTTACATGATTGGGGTGCTGTTGACCAGAAATAAATTTAAATTTAGACATAGAGCACATAACGGGCCTTTTTGCCCCATGAGCCCTTGCTGCCCAATTGACCTGCAACATCTGGCATATTTGGAGGAAATTGAAGTACCCGCTGACACAGGGAGAATGTACAAAGTGTCCTCACATGCCAGTGCGAGATTCAAAACCCAGTCCTGGTCACTGGTGCTGTAACAGCATTGCGCTAATCGTGCCACCATGTCCATGTCTTGAACATCTTGGCATCATAGATTTCCTCAGTTCTATATGTTCATATTATTGTTCCAAAGGTGTGCCTCGTGAGCCCTTTTTCCATATTTCTAGAATAACAGTTTCAAAACTATATTGAAAGCAGTCTTCACATGTATAGTTATATAGTTCAATGTGTTAACATTTAAAAATTCTGAATGCTGATCCTTTGGGACATGGGTCATTGTTCTTCTGGATATATTCTGACTTCATAGAGACTGTTATTGTGAACTTGGGCTTCCTAATTAAAGATATGGAAGAACCTTCCCAGCCAATAAAGTGAGTGAGCTTATTCCCCTCATTGAAAATGGTTCATTTATTTAGGGTGTCACTGGTCCATCTTTGTCCATCTTTAATTGGCCTATAAAAGATAATGGTGAGCCACCTTCTTGGACTGTTGCAGTCCTTCCGATGAAGGCAACCTCACAGCTTTGTTCAGAAGGGAGTTCCATGATTTATACTTGAGCTGACAATGAGCTGGTGATATATTTACAGATAAGGATGTTGTGTGACTTGGAAAGGAAAATGCAGGTGGTGGTGTTGACCTTGTCATAGAGTCATAGAACAGCGTGACAATTGCATAGTATAAAACTGGGCCCCTCCCCACCACATCATTGCCAATTCTATTAATCCTATTTGCCTGCATTATGGCCTTACAGGTTCTGTTTTGATTAAGTATGTGCACACCACATATTCTGGTAGCGTGTACCAGACATCACCAAGAAATTCACCCCTCAGATCCCCTTTAAAGCTCCTACCTCTCACCTTAGAAGAACAGCCTCTTGTTTCTGATGCCCTTACCCAAGGAAAAATGTTGACTATCTACTCTGTCTACATCTCATCTGATCTTATATACATACCTATCAAGTCATCTCCCATCTCCTTTGGTCTGGGAAAAATTAGACCAAATTTTCCAATCTCCCTTATACTGTCAGCACTTCAATCTTTGTAACAAATCAAAATGCTCTCCAGCACAACCACGTCCTTTCCATGCTGTGGTGATCAGAAATGAACACAATACCTCAAATACCACCTAAACAATGCTTTGTAAAGTTCTGACATGATGCTTCAATTCCTATATTCTATATGCGATGTGCCTTCTTCACCACCCTATTCACCCACTTACCTCCATTACCTTTAGACTCAAAATGCAAACCATGGTTTAATCTATTCTTTCTTTACCTTTTTTCTTCCCTATATCCTTTATATCCCTCTGTTCCTTCTTCCTGACACTCCCCTGACCCACTTACTGGTAGCTTCAGCCATCAGGAATTCCTTCCTTAAACCTTTCCATTCCCCCGCTCTCCTTATTCAGCTGTCTGTGAGGAGTTTGTACCCTTTCCCCATGTCTGCTTGGGTTTCCTCTGGGTACTCTGGTTTCCTCCCACCCTTCAAAACATACCAAAGTTGTAGATTAATTGGAGTCTTTGTGTGGCACAGGCTTGGGCTGGCTGTATGTATGAAAGTTTACCAAAAAAAATTAAAATCATACTTCTATCAAACTCGCTACAAATGTTTTGGGGCATGGAATCAACGCAGAGAAGGAAATAGGCAACATCTGCTGCCACTGAGGGGATACTTTGGTGTTTTCAGAAGTGCATCAGAAATAAGAAGACCTTCCCTTTACCACAAATTAATTTGTTAAATTTATTATCTATTTAATTGGTTGATCTCACATCAGATTATTTCCCTTATATGCCTGGGAACAAATTCTTCCAAAAATCTGTTACTCCTTGCCCCAATTTACAATCCTGTGCTCACTAACAAACATAGGCAACAGGTCAAGTAATGACTTGACTTTAGAACTTCCTGTTGTGTTTCCAAAACCCTCCATGGTTTTGCCTCCTCTGGATACATGTAATCCCCTTCATCTCTGTGACACCTCAAAAAATCAGTGCTCTTAGAATGCTGGCCTCTTGGACAACTGCATATTGTATTGCTCCGTCACTGGCGACTGTGTCTCCAGCTTCCAATACTCTGAACTCTGGATAAAAATAGAAAAACATCCTGAGATGCTGGAAATCTGAAATGATAAATAAGTAAATGTTGGAAACACTCGATAGCTCAGGCAACATTTGTGGAAAGAGAAACAAAGTTAATATTTCAGGTCTTGGACTGGAAATGTTAACTGTTCACAATGTTTTCAAAAGTTAATTATGTTCCCAAACTCTGGAATTCCCTCTCTAAACCTCTTTTTGAGAAGCTTCTTAAAATGCCTCTTTGGCCAATGGTTTGGCCATATGCCTGTCCTGAGATGGCCTATCATCAATTCTCATTTGACACTACTCCCGTAAAGTGTTATACATTACCGTATTAAAGACACAATATTAACACTTAAAGAGGGTCCCAAAGCTTTGAGTTCAGGCAGAGGAGAACCATATATCCTAGTGTCCTTCCATGTTGCTATGGAGAATCTTATAATCGAGAAGAAAAAAGAACGAATTGTTCATACTGTAGCATAGATCCTGTGCCTCCATTCATGGGTGCAGCAAAGCTGGCTGAGGTTAAGAAGAAGGAATAAGAGAGGGACTGGATCTATACTGCACTTTAAGTCACATTCAGGTTCAGTCCTGATTGTGGGAGATGTCTGCAGAGTATGCATATTCTCCCTGTGACTTGGTGGTTCTCTTTGGGCACTCTGGTTTCCTTCCACAGTCCAAAGACACCGGCTACTCTGAATTGACCACTAGTGTGGGTGGGTGAGAGAATCTGCAGAGTGTTAATGGGGAAAGTGGGAAGATTGAAAGTGGGATTGAGGTAGGATTAGCGTAAATGAGTGGTCGGTGGTCAGTGCAGAGTTGGTGGGCTGGTGGTCTATTTCCATCCTATATCCTGTCAATGACTCTCTGACTCCAGTGATAATGGCAGAATTCACTGGGTTTCACTCTCCATTTCACTGAGTATACACCCACCTGATGTTTGATATTTATGCCAGAAGGCAGTGGAAGATCAGTTCTTTTCATTTGATGAACACTAAATTTTCATTCATATTTATTGATGAATTTCTGATCTGCTTAAAAAATTGTTGTTGCTCTGCATTTGCTTAAACAATTGAGTGAATTTATTATCTGGTTTCATTTAACAATAATTTTAAATGGCAGAAGACCAACTAATTATGAATCCCCTTCAAAAGTGTTAGTAATTCCAGGAAAACTAAGTTGTTTCGTAATATACATAAATCTGGAACAGGTCATTCACCCAGCTGTGGAGTATGCAGTATTTAGTGGAGATGGCCCAGTGAAGAATTTATGAAGCATATTTCATAGATTAGGACATGGAGGTCCCAATGGACGGCATAACTGAAATGTGTGAAATTCAGTTCCTATTTACAATGTTAACAAGACAATGAACCTAACCACCCACCCAAATATCCACGATCAGAGTTCACTGGAATGTTTAAATGTAGGAGTTTGCATTCAGTAAGTCAGTTGCTTTTAAGTACAAATGCAAAACTGGAGAAACTCAGCAGGTAAAACAGTGTTCTTTATATTGCAAAGATAAAAATACATAACTGACATTTTGGGCTTGAGCCCTTCATCAAGGTATGGAAAAATGCCAACAGGCATCTGCACAAAAGAGTAAAGGGGATGCGGGATCACAAAGGCAGGAGGTAATAGGTGGAGTAGGGACGGAGGGGACAGCAGCAAGCAAGGGGAAATAGGATGGCTGGGTGAATAGATGAGAAGGGAGGAGGTGAGCTGGAGGGGGAAGGGAGGGGGGAGGGGGGAGGGAGAAGTGGGGAGAGAGAGAAGCAGATTAACAGAAACCAGAAAAATCGATGTTAATGCCATCTGGCTGGAAAGTGCCCAGAAGGAAAATCCGGTCTTGTTCCACCAATTTACGGGTGGGGTTCTTGGTGGGACTGTACATAAGGCCATGGACAGACATGTGAGTATGTGAGTGTCACACAGAATTGAAATGGTTGGGTACTGGGAGGTCTCTTTCACTGGTATGGACAGAGCGAAGATTTTCAACAAAGCATTCTCCCAACCTGTGCCCAATCTCTCCTATGACTTTTTGCTGCTCTTAAAGTTGCTTTTAACATGGGCTAGAGAGACATGAAATTATAAGAACATAAGAAGAGCAGCACGTTTAGCGTAGTGGCTAGTGGAAGGCTGTTACAGCGAGTGTCCCGGCTTCAAGTCTGATGCTGCTGTAAGGAGTGTTTACATTCTCCTCGTGTCTGCGAGAATTTCCCCCAGGTACTCCGGTTTCCTCCCATTATTCAAACTGTACCAGGATTGTTGGTCAATGGGCTGAAAGGGCCTGTTATCATGCCGAATGTCTAAATTTAAATTTAAGTAGGATCAAGAGTAAGTCATCTGGCCTGTTGACTCTGCTCCACCATTCAATATTACCTTGGCTGATCCGGCTGTGTATTCAACTCCACCCAGATGCCTTTTCTCCATAATCCTTAATTCCCCTATGAAGCAAAAAATGATCCAGCTGGGTCTTAGCTATATTTAATGGAGCAACCTCATCTGCTTCCTTGGGAAGAGAATTCCACAGATTCACTACACTCTGTCAAAAGCAGTTCCTCCTCATCTCCAACCTAAATTTACTCACATCAATCATGAAGCTATGTCCCCTGTTTTTCGTCTCACCCATCAGTGGAAACAACTTTCCAGCATCTATCTTTATCTATCTTTTATACATTTGTTTGCAGGCATCAAAGCTTATAGGAGCAATGATACAGTGAAACTCCTGGGTATTCAGAATTCAAGCAACCGGCAGCCTCATGCAACTGGCAAAAAATCAAGGAAAATACATTAAAAAAAAATAATAAAATAAAGGTAAAAATATGTAATTTAAAATTTCAAAAATAAACATTCTCTGAAGTAACACAAATCTTTGGTGAAGATGGGAGCAAATATTCAGACAGCGAGGGCCTTGGTTGTGCTTTGCTTGTAAAAGCTGTTTGAATAAAGTTATGTGAAACAGCAATGGCGTCACCCAGGATGAAGAGCTGGTCGATGCTGTTCGCCATTGGGGTGACTCTCTTAAAGTGTCTCCTTATCCTTGCTTAGTAAGAGTCACCCAATTCGAGGTGGGGGTGTTATTGTTCATCTTTTGGCTGGCTCCTTGGAGGAGGAAGAACTTGCAGATGCAGCGATGGTTAAATGCTTTCAAAGAACATGACTGAAAATAAAGTAAAATGCTTTAAGGTTTATATATTCATGCAAATTAAGTTTGTTCAGTGTAAGTACAGTTTTGTCTTAATGAAGGTGTATTAGTTAGCCATTGTAAGAGTAAGTCTCAACCAACCGGAAAATACACTTATCCGGCATCTAACAATCCCCAAAGGTGCCCTTTGATATTTATTCAGTGTCTGAGTATTTTCTTTCAGTCATCCATAACTTTAATAATTAACCCAGCATGAGCTGGATCAGATCATTGAAGGGATGGGCCTGTTGTTGGTTGGCAACAGAGTTGCGTGTGTTCATGGCTGTTTGTGGGAATTAAGGAATAATTATCAATGTTCTTCAAAGTAGAAAGGGACCAGCACTGGGAATAGAAATGGAGTCAATTTTCAGTACTCACAAAGAACACAGCAAAAACTGCAGGATGCATTTGGGTCAGTCAGAGCTTACATCAAGAGTTGGGTGAGTAATGGAACTACAACAGCAAATTCCACTGCTGGCCAAAATCCACCACTGTATGCACAGGTCATGTTGATACTTCCAAAGTGTATTCTCCCTTCGGGCACGTAACTCTGATTCAAATTACATTTTTGATTTTTGTGCTTTGTTTTCTTCCACCGAGCTTAAAAACATTTATTTTAGAGATAAAGCGGAGTAACAGGTCTTTCCGGCCATGAGCCTTGCCACCTAAAATACACCAATTCATCTACAAATCCCCGTACATTTTTAATTTTTGGAAGAAAACTAGAGCATCCGGAGGAAGCCCACATAGTCATGGAGAGAACCTACAAAGCCCTTAGAGACAGCACCGGATTCGAGCCGGGATTGCGGGCTCTGTAATAGCATTGAGCTAACTACTGCTCCAACTCTGCTGCCCTCAACTGCATAATAAGAAGGCTGGAGCTTTTTTTAAAAAATAAGACCTGCATGATATTTGTTGATAAGCTGTCAAGACATTTAAAATTTGAGGAGAATTCTCCTTGACTACTTTGAAACGTTTGATTTCCCACACACACTTTCTTATCAATTGAGGCATGCTGTTCCTCAATATATCAGCTCTCAGTGTAGATTAGATCCTTTCCTGCTTTTTCTTGTGTGTGTGTGTGTGTGTGTGTGTGTGTGTGTGTGTGTGTGTGTGTGTGTGTGTGTGTGTGTGTGTGGGTATATGCCTGCGTATTGTCAATTATGTCTGCACATGTCTTATGCTTGTGTATTTGCATGTGTATGTATGTTTGTGTGTGTGCGCAATGTGTGCGCAATGTGCCTGTTGCGTGTGTTCTATGTCTGTGTATTTGCATGTGTGTGAGTGCAGGTGTTATGCTTATTTATTTGTATGTGTGTGTGTGTGTCTATGGAATGCCTACCTGTGCACATTGGCTGCTTGCACTTTACTGCAACTGCTTGACGTTTCCGTTTCTGTCGCAATTAACTACAATGAAACACACACCTTCTCAGGGGTTTAGAGTTTAGACAGAGGTCAGTTCTTCATGTCTTCCTCAACTTAGCAAAAGGCCTCACTACTAATATAAAAATAACGACCATTGCAAGCAATGAAGCTGAAGGACTGGATGATTCACAAATTCTCTTGTGGAAAATGCCTTATATAATGGCTTTGTAGGATGCTCAGTTAAAGGTAGCATATCTTTCTTGAGGAAATTACTCTTTAAGGGTGGAGTGGTTAATTTTAATAATATAAGGAAGCAGAATCGGAATTATCCAGTGGTCAAATGAACTTTTATTGTTTTTCTTGTGTTTTGTTAAACTTAGTTTGTAGTGTCAATGACCATGGACATTGGTCCTTCTGCTTATTTACCCATTATGTAATACACACAAAATTCATTTCTAATCAAACCCCAGAAATGTTGGAGAAATACAGCTGATCTTGCAGCACCCATAGGAGGAAAAGATATATGACTGACATTTGAGGCCTGAGCCCTTCCTTAAGGTAGGGCTAATGCCCAAAATGTTGGTAGTATATCTTTACCTCCTGTGGACGCTGTGAACCTGCTGAGCTCCTCCAACATTTCTGGGTTTCGACTACAATCACAGCATCTGCTGACTTTCATGCTTCACTTCCAAGACATTTCTCAGCGCAATTGAAATAAAATGAAAGCATATTTAATTCCCATTGTAGTTGGTGTATGTAGCTGATAGACCTTGCCCCTTGGCAGGAGGAATAAAGGTGATGGGATGAAGTGGGAGTCCTTTAGAAATGAAGTGACCTTCTGCTTTTTCATTTGCAGGTACAGAAGACGAATATGACCAAGAATAGATCATTAAGCTTATCAAACTGGACATTGTGCAACAGCATTGAAGACTTGGCCACTCTCTAAACATGTCAACTCCAAGGAGGAGAAAATAATATAATTGTGGCAAACTCTGAGAAATTCCTTTCCAATTCCCCAAGGCAATGAAGTAAGCTCCAGGAGATGGCAGCAGTCTATGGCTTCTCAAAAGAAAACGAGTAACTTTTCAAAAATAACTGAAAAGCTCCCCTTCACTCAGACACTTCAAATTCCCTTTCAAATGATGCAGAAAGTCAGAAAACGCTGAATCTAAATTTCTTGAGTTCGGTCCAGACTTGCATCAAGCCACACTCCCTACAGACTTTATATGCCTGGTTTCCAGCCCCTCGAATCTGAGGCATCTGAAATGATCTAACTGACATGAAACCAATCCCATCAGCACTTTTTCAAGGCTTACCAATCTTCATTCAAAGACTTATTTTCTCCACATTAGGTCCCTAACTGTTGAAACCTTCTTAATAGCCAAGAGCCATTGAACCAGGTGTCTTTATCTGACTTTCTGGTTGTCTCCCATTGTGGACTGTGTCATCCTGTTGCTGGTGCCATCAAGCCTGTCACCATTCAAAGAAGCTTTGTATAATTACAAGATTGTAGATGAGGCAAATTTTTGATCCATCTTATTTCCATTTGTATTTGATTCCATGCACATCATTTTGTTTCCATTCCTGTATCTAGAACAGTGATTCACAACTTTTTTTATTCCACTTGCATACCACCTTAAGTAATCCTTTACTAGCCACGGAGCACCTATAGCATAGGATGTGGTTAGAAAGGGATTACTTAAGGTGGTATGTGAGTGGGAAAAACAGATTGAGGACCACTGATCTAGAAGTTTATCCCACATGTTAATAACAGTTTGTTTGAAGAGAGAGTTCATACTAACAATGAACCACCTTTCAAATTCTTTCCATCTCCTAATTGCCTATCTCTATTCATTCAGTTGTGAAGCCTCACAACATCAACACCTGGTCTCCTCGAGTTTCCCTCACAACCTCAATACCTGGATCCCTTGAATTACCCTCACAACCTCAACACCTGGATCCCCCGAGTTACCCTCACAACCTCAACACCTGGTCCCCTCCAGTTTCCCTCACAACCTCAACACCTGATCCCCTCAAGTTTCCCTCACAACCTCATCACCTGGTCCCTTTGAGTTTCCCTCACAGCCTTAACACCTAGATCCCTCAATTTTCCCTCACAACCTCAACACCCTGGATTCCTTGAGTTTCCCTCACAACCTCATCACCTGGTCCTCTCGAGTTTCCCTCACAGCCTCAAACACCTAGATCCCTCGATGTTCCCTCACAACCTCAACACCCTAGATTCCTTGAGTTTCCCTCACAACCTCAACACATGGATCCCTTGAGTTTCTCTCACAACCTCAACACCTGATCTCCTCGAATTTTCCTCACAACCTCAACACCCTAGATCCCTCGAATTTCCCTCACAACCTCAACACCCTAGATCCCTTGAGTTTCCCTCACAACCTCAACACCTGGATCCCCCGAGTTACCCTCACAACCTCATCACCTGGTCCCTTTGAGTTTCCCTCACAGCCTTAACACCTAGATCCCTCAATTTTCCCTCACAACCTCAACACCCTGGATTCCTTGAGTTTCCCTCACAACCTCATCACCTGGTCCTCTCGAGTTTCCCTCACAGCCTCAACACCTAGATCCCTCGATTTTCCCTCACAACCTCAACACCCTAGATCCCTTGAGTTTCCCTCACAACCTCAACACATGGATCCCTCGAGTTTCTCTCACAACCTCAACACCTGATCTCCTCGAATTTCCCTCAACATCAAAAACCTTCAAACTCCTAACAAATATAAACCCAGGCTACTCAATCACTCCTCAGAAGATAACCCTTTCATTTATCAGAATCAATCTGTGAACCTCATCTGCACCACCTCCAAAGCCAACATATCCTTTCTCAAGCTCAGCAGCACATAGAACAACATGCAAAATACTGGAGGGATTCAGAGTCTGGCAGCGCCCATAGAAGGGAATATACAGTGAACCAGAGTTTCCTGTTTTCCTTGCATGTTGGAGAGGCTTTCCATTCTTGGACAAATGTAGAAGACAGTTTCCTGCTGGTCAGCAGTGAAGGGGAGGCTTAGACAAGCAAGGTAACCCCAAACCAATCCAAATGAAGGTACAGAAGTAAAACATGAAAGTCTGCAGACACTGCAGCTGAAGCAAAAACATGATGCTGGAAAAACTCTGCAGGTCAAACAGAGTGCTTTATATAGCAAAGATAAAGATACATAAGCAAAGTTTTGGGGTTTGAGCCCTTCATCAAGTTATGGAAAAATGTCAGGAGGTGACTGAACAAAATCATAGCGGGGAGGTTTGGGGGAAGAGCATGGTCCCAAAGGTAAGGTGGTAATAGGTGGTAATAGCAGGGGGAGGAGGGATGGCTCTGTGAATAGAGAGGGACAGGGATAGAGAGCTAAGGGAAAGAAGATAAGGGCAAAGGAGAGGGAGGGAGAATGAAGACTAGGTTAACAGAAAATTGAGGTTGATTTTAAAGCCATCTGGTTGGAGAGTGCCCGAAAAATTATGTCGTTCCTCCAATTTACGCGTGGTCTTGGTGGATCTTGGACAGACATGTGAGTATGGGAGTGGGATGCAGAATTGAAATGGTTTCCCACTGGGAGGTCCCTATCACTGATGAGGACAGAGCGAAGGAGCTCAGCGAACCAATCTCCCAGTCTGTGCCCAGTCTCTCCGACATAGAGAAGGCCACAGAGAGAGCACCGGATGCAGTAGATCACTCCTGCAGACGCACAATTGAAGTGTTGCTTCACTTGAAAGGCTTGTTTGGGGAGACAAATTGTGGTGAGGTAAGAGATACGGGCACAAGTGTGGCATTTCCTGCAGCGAGTAAGGAAGGTGCCAGGGTTGGGGGACAATTTGTAGGGAGGGATGAGTGGATGAGGGAGTTATGGAAGGAGTGTAATGGAGGAGGAGAGGGGAAGATGTCTCTAGTAGTGGGATCATGTTGTAGGTGGCGGAAATTATGCTTGAATGAAGAGACTTGTGGGGTAGTAGGCAAGAATAATGGATTATTGTGTCTGGGGTCAGAGAGGGCCAGGGCAGATGAGTGGGAAACAGAGGAAATGTGGACAAGGGCTGAGTTGATGGTGGTGGAGGGGAAGCCACATTTGTGGAAGACGGCAGACATTTCAGACGATCTGAACTGGAAGACCTCATCTTGGCAACAGATGAGGTGGAGATGGAGACATTATAAGAAGGGAAGAGAATCTTTGCAAGGGTCATGGTGTGTAGTCGAGGTAGTTGTGGAGTTGGTATTTTGTGAACTATGTTTTTGGAAAGCTTTTCTCCCAAGATGGAGACAGAAAGATCCAGAAAGTGAAAAGTGTTGTTGCAGGTAGACCAGGTGAATTTGAAATTCGGGTGGAAGTTGGCAGAGAAGTGAATGAAGTTGACGAGCTTCATGGGATATGAGGTAGCTCTAATGTAGTTGTCAATATAGTGGAGGAAAAGTTGAGTGCCTTGCCTGTGTAGGTTTGTAGCATAAATTGCTCCACAAAGCCCACAAACGGGCAGCCATAGCCGAAAGTGCAGGACTAATTTTTTTAGGTGCCGGAGCTCACCAAACACAAAATGGTATTTTATCCCTGCCAGCCACCACCCCTCTCCCCATCCCCAACCTCAACACATACTTCCGTAAAAAAACCCCGTATTCAGAGTCGGCATCAGAACAAATCTAAAATAGGAGCATTAGGGTAACTGCGGGGGGCACCGGCACCAGCCAATGCATCAAAATAAATGGTGACAAGGAAGTCTCGCGAGCCCTGGCCTTGGTGGCCGCCATGTTGTATAATTGAGAGTGAATGGTAGGATGAGGAAGGAGGATGAGTGGAAGAAACAGGTTCCTTGGATGTCCAGAATAATGCTCAGTCTGGGCAGGGGAGGGGTGGCAGGATGGGGGTGGGGAATCACCGACCCTGCCTGTATTTAATATGCAGCTGCTGTTAAATTCCCCACTAGTTAAAATTTCCTGTTTGTTTATTTTGCCTTTTTTTTACAGAGGTACCGGAGTGGCGTTCCGGTGAGCCCCAAGTGCACTGCACCCCTGGGTATAACTGGGAACCATGCTGTTACCCATAGCTACTCCTTTGATTTGAAGGAAGTGGGATGAGTTAAATGAAAAGTTATTAAGAGTGAGAACATGTTCTGCCAGCTGGAGAAGGATCATCGTGGAGGGTGGTTGTTAAGTGTCTTGTCAAGAAAGAAACAGTGTTTTGAGAACTTCTATGGGGGGATGGAGATATAATGGGATTGGACATCCATAGTGAAAATGAGGCAGAGCAGTTTAGGGAATTTGAAGTCATTGAAGAGATGGAGGGCACGTGAGGCATTGCAGATGTTGGTAGGGATGGAGTGGACCAAAGAGAAAAGAGAGGCTCAGGGTAAGACGAAACTAGTTCAGTGGGGCAAGAACAAGCAGAAACAATGGGTCTGCCTGGATGATTAGGTTTATGCATCTTATAGAACTAGGCAGTGCTGGGAAGGGAAGCAATGAGATTGGAGGCCTTGGGAGGAAAGTGACCAGAGGTGACGAGGTTGGTAATAGTGTTGGAGACGGTGGCCTGATGTCCTGTGGTGGGGTCCTGTGGAAGGAGTAAATAGGAGGAGGGGTCTGAGAGCTGCCATCTGGCTGCAGCAAGGCAGAGGTCAGGGCGCCAATGTTAGCACAGCTCAGGAAAGTTTCCATCAGCTAAAGAGTTAAAGGCAAGAAGGAGTTCAGGAAAAACATTTAAAAATTTCTTTCCATAAAGTTGAATCCACCTTCTTTGTGCAGAGATAGGGGAACCCAGCAGACAGAGTCTGATTAGTGAGGGGGAAGAGGGTGGAAAGTGAGTCTGGCCCTTCCTCCTCCTCCCTAGGTCAACGGCTGCAAATTGGTGAAGGTTTTTTTTGCTGTGAGAGCAAAGAGAAAAATACAGAAATGTTTGCCAAAGAAAACAATGGGCCCTTCCAGTGCTGGCTGCGTCCAGACAGTCTGGGCCTGGCTCCAGATTTCAAGCACCTCTTGAGCCCCTGAAAGTGCTGGAATAAGCAGAGGAACAGCTTGGGCTGCGGGCGACCTCGACAGAAGGCAGAGTAGATGCAGCAGAGACAAATCAAACAGCCTCAACGTCACTGACATTCAGCAAAAGAAAAGTAGCAAGCGCTCAAGCTTGCTGAAAGACTTATTGGGTTCGTCTGAGGGCTGAGTTTCCTGAAGGCCTCAAAGAATGATTTTGAAATGTTCGAGGCAGAATCTGATAGGCACTTTGTCACAAAGCAAATTCTTATGTTAGTTTCCTCAGTCTTGGACACCATAAAAATTTTTAAATCAAGTTTAATCTCGGCTTTAAATTAAATGTACACATTGGGTATTAAAAAAGGTTAATTCATTAATTTATTTTAAAGAGTGGGAGTTTAATTTCTTCTGTTAATGCACTGTTTAACACATTTGGGTAAAATGTACTACCACAATCATTAGCTCTATTAAAAATGATTACAGTTCCCAGGATGACAGAGGAGTAAGTGTGGATCACCCTCTTTTCATTTTCCCCTTTTGCTCTTCCTATATATGGAGTTTTGATGATTGTAAGTGAGGAGTATTGAGAATTGATGTTATAGGAAATTGTCCGTGATCTGATGAAAAAGTGGTATTTACTGATCCAAGTGCCTTTTCCTTGTTCCATTCTTATCTTTTTGGTCTTTGCTAACTCTAATTGGTGTTGTGGAAGCTGTCCATTGTTCCAATTTCTTTGGGTGCACTGGTTAAATTGTTTGCATCAAATTCCCTTTCTTCACCACACCGGTTAATATATCTCTGTCTGCTCTTTACAATCCTAAAACTGACTGCTCTGCACATCACTAAAACTAAATAGTACACAGTTGAATTTTAACCTAAGATAGTAAGTCAACATTTTGACAAAGGTGGAATATCAAAGGGAAAAAGGGAAACTCTATCTCTAGAAGTTGGGGGTGCAAAAGTTCAGGATGCTGGTTTTGTCAGAGCAAGTTGGAAATCAGCGCACCATCTGAACATTCATTAATTCTACTCGATTTCAGATTTCAATTTTTTTTGTCAGAGTACATACATGACATCACATACAGCCCTGAGATTTCTTTTTTCCTGTGGGGGAGGCAGAATTACTACTAATTGGTAGTGGAAAAAATAAACTGTACACAGCATGAACAGAAGAACTGTAAACAGATAATGAATGTAAATAAACTGACTGTGCAATACAGGGACACTGACGTTGTTGAGGACTCTGATGGTGGAGAGGAGCAGCTTTTCCTGAACCTGATGGTGCGAGTCTTGTGGCACCTCTACCTCTTTCCTGATGGCAGCAGCAAGAACAGAGTATGTGCTGGGTGGTCTGGGTCTTTGATGATTGCTGCTGCCCTCTGATGGCAGAGTTCCCTGTAGATATACTCAGTGGTGGGGAGGGTTTTGCTTGTAATCTCCCGGGCTGTGTCCACTCTCTTTTGGAGGGCTTTACACTCAGGGATATCGGTGTTCCCATACCAGACCGTGGTGCAGCCGGTCAGCACACTTTCCACCACACCTCTGTAGAAATTTGCCAAGGTTTCTAATGTCATACCAAACCTCTGCAAACTCCTGAGGATGTGCTTTCTTCACGATGCCATTGGTGTGTTGGGTCCAGGAAAGATCCTCCAAGATAGTGCCTCCAAAGAACCTAAATGTGTTCCCCTTCTCCACTGCTGATCTCCCAATGGTCACTGGATTGGAAGTCTCTGGCTTTCCTTTCCTTAGTTTTGGTGACATTGAGTGCAAGGTTGTTGTTGTGCACCATTCAGCCAAGTTTTCAATCTCCATCCTGTACGCTGACTCATCCCCATCCTTTATACAACCCACTACATTGGTAAATTTGTAGATGGTGTTATTGTCATACTGAGCTACACAGTCGTAGGGGTAAAGTGAGTAGAGCAGGGGGCTAAGTACACAGCCCTGTGGTGCTCTGGTACTGATGGAGATTGTGGAGGAGAAGTTCTTACCAACCTTCACTGATTGTAGTCTGGAGGTGAGGAAATCCATGATCCAATTATGTAGTGGGGTATTAACTCCCAAGTCTTGGAGTTTGATCATTTTTGAGGGGATGATGTTGGTAAATGCTGAACTGTAGTCAATAAAGAGCATCCTGATGTATGCACCTTTGCTGTCCAGATGTTGCAGGGCTTTGTGTACGGCCATTGAGATGGCATCCACCATAGATCTGTTGCTGCGACAGGTGAACCAGAATGGATCTATGTCACTGCTCAGACAGGAGCTGAATAGCTTCATCACCAGCCTTTTAGTTAGTAGCAAGGCATGCGTTCAAACTACTCAGAGTGAAACACGAAAGTCTGCAGACGCTGAGATTGCAGTGAAACACACAGAAATGTTGGATAAATTCAGTTGGTCTCGCAGAATCCATAGATAAGTCACTGACATTTGAGGCCTGAGCCCTTCTTCAAGGTATAATCAAAAAGAAGGCAGGCATCTTAATTAAAGACTAGAGAGAAAGGGGGAAGAATAGAAAGGGGAAGACTAGTCTTTAATTAAGTCTGCCTGCTTTTTAATTATTCCTTGAAGAAGGACTCAGGCCCGAAACATCGGTAATATATCTTTACCTCTTATGGACTCTGTGAATCCGGCTGAGTTCCTCCAGCATTTTTGTGTGTTTTTAATTCAAACTACTCAACCTGGTCAAATGGAATATGAATCTTACCCCTGGGCCTCCAATCCTGTGCTCAATACCTTTTTGTTTGACTTTAATCCCCTATTTCCTGTTCTTAAACTTTGATAGCTGAGGGCATCTGAACAAATTGAATTTGGAGTATGTGGTAAAGGAGAGATGTATGCATGTTGAATCCCTCGTTTGATTTTAGTTCAACCACACTTCAGAAGCAAACTACAATGTGCATTTTCTGACATACTGTCTATTTAGCACATAAAACAAATGGCAAATAATGTGCCCCTTTCTGTTGCTCATGTTTCAAGGTTTCTTCTTGTTCTAATCTTCATGGGATCTTCCCATGCTTTGTTGGGTGTAACCCAATGACTTTTGAGTGTCAGTGGGTGGAAAATCTGCTTGCCCATGTGGTGAGATACTTTAAAACTGTGGGCAAATTGACTGGACAATTTGGGTCAAGGCGGAGCCACTGAAAGGGAGACTCTGGAGCATTTGAAGGGGTGCAGAAAACAAAAAAGTCTAGCAATATCCATTAATGAAGGAGCAGGAACAAGTTTATTCCTGAATATCCAGGCAAAAAGAATGGAAGCAATGCAGAACAATGTCAATGTCATGAAGATTACTCTTCATATCACATGTAAGGTGTGATCTACTCGCTGATATCATATTTGTTATCTCTGTCCAGATGTTCAAAACATCAATAGCACCATCCCTGATGCTCATGCAGGTTCTGAGTTCTTCTATCAAATTTACTCACTTCTGTCCAATGGAGTCCCAGGAGATTATCAGAAAATGGCATTCATGAGACAGTTGTAGGTTGACAGGACGAGAGCAGGTCACCTCAGCGCTCACTTCTCCAGCCAAAGCAACACTAGGCCAACAGGGCACTTCATGGATTGTGTTAAGTGGGATGTAGGTGGCACAGGATGAATGCATCAAATGGTTAAAGGGCTAAGAAATCAGCCCAATTGTTTTCCAAATTTCAGAACTGCCAATCTTCCATTTCATCATGAAAAAAAGCATTACGTAATGCCTTTAATATAACAAAATTCCCCAAACAGGAACATAATCAAAAAATGTTTGATACCAATCAACGTAAGATATTAGAGCATGCGGTGGAAAACTTGGCCCAAATAATTTGGTCTTTAAGAAGGGTCTCACAGGGAGTAAGAGAAATTGAGAGGCAGAGAGGTTCAGAGAAGGAATTTCCAACCTCAGAGCTTTGGCAGTTCAAGGCGTGGCTTCTGACGGTGGAACAAATAAAGGTTTCTTGAAAGTTTCCATTTTAGAACTGACACATTCACTGGACTCCTTATTCACTCCATCCACTTGCCTCACCAACCTTTCCTTCTGCACTCAGCTGAAGGGTTCAATCATAGTTTGAGTCAGTCAAAAGTGGGCGGTCCTGGTTAGTGAGATGGAAGTGCCCTCAGAGTTCAACCATCTTGAAGCCCCCTTGGACCTTTCTCTTCACAAACTCCTCGGCTCCACCACACCAATCGTGCCCTGTTCTGCGTGTGAAACAAATTCAGGTGAATTCCCTTTCATATTCACAGAATTCCTACTTACACTCTGAGACTCTGTGAATTCTTCGTCCCTGATGGTTTGATGCTTTCATTACCACACAAGCGATTTCAACAACAAAAATGAAAACTTAGCAGAAATTTATGGAAATAAATTGAACCATTTCAAGATGAATTAATGTTGTTGGTGGCTTTTTCACTTTTGGCAGCAGTCTTGCTGGTGATGCTCCTTTTCTGAGAAAAATGAACTTTAATCAAGTGAAAATGTTATAGCCTGATGTGCATAGGCCCTTTGATGCCTAGTAATTATGATATAAGCTGTCTGCTTTCCTGTCACAGATCTGATGTGTTTCATTTGTGTGAAATTCAAGCCCCACCCCCAAATTTTCACTGGAACCTCAGCAAAAAAAAAAGAGCAACCATTTTTGACACATTTTAGTTTTTTTTTGAAAAGGGAAGTTTTGTAACTGTAGTGGGTAGTTAAGACATTGCCAGGGGCCTGATTTGTATTTCTCCCCTAGAGTTCAATGGAAATAAATATCAAGTTAGATGTAGTATTCCCTGTCACCTTGCAATGTGTACCCCAAGTGATCTCTCAACTGTAGACATGCGCCTAATGTTTGTTTCAATAGTCTACTGAACCAGTAATGATGAAAAATCACAACATGGAGGGTTTTATATTTGTATTTCATCAGGTGGTACCGCTCTCTTGGAACCCCACCTCAATCGTTCTTATAAAATATGGCACGTGTTAGCGAACAGAGAACCACATTCATGCCAGCCGTGCAGATGTCCTCAGTCTCGAAGATCTTTGTGAAGCTGAAGTGTGCATGCTCTCCAGAGATTACAGCCTGCGCATTCCTAAGGAATGAGGTCAGCTCTCAGATTGCACTGGTGTGAAATCTGCAGAACTGTAAAAATCAACTTCTCAAGTGATGGAGCTTTAAATCGCCCAGGAGCTGTGTAGGAAACCGAGTTAACTTATGGCATTGTAATGCTCTGTAGTGTAAACATAGAGCGAAGCTGTCTACCTCCTGGGACAGTACTGGAATGCTGAACACTGAAAGTCCTAATGGTTTGCATGTGTCTCAATTGCAATTGTAAACTTGCCCTGGCTGAAGCTGTATTTTTTCCCCCTGTGTTGTGCTTCACATTCCCTCGCAGATTTATGCAATTGAGGTTTGGACAAGCCTTGAAGTTCCCTCCAGACCAGTGGCTCCCCATAGAACCTGCTGATATTTAAGGTTTAGGGGTTTTGATAGGACACACATAGACAATAGTCCTAATCATCATCTCCAGAAGCCCTGAACATATACATTTTTGTTGTAAACACATTATGCTCAATGTATCGGTTCCTGAAGACCTGCTTATAGCTGGCAGCTTGCGGTAGATTCATGCTGTGTCTTGGGCAAAAATAAATATGACAATTATGCCACTTTTGAGCAAATCCCGTTTGCACTGGAGGGTTTGGACTCAGGATTATAGATATGCCACCACCAATTCTCCTAAAAGTAAACGCAAGCTCGCAGTTAGCTCATCCGAGAAATCCAATAAGGGAGGTAAAAATGGAAGTTTTTTGATTTGATTGGCAAGTCTTCAGCTCCACTCAAACCAATTCCGTAGTCATGCTAGAGTAAACTGAACAAAACTGTCCAACTTGGCGTTGCCCATTTAGTCTTTAGCTTCATTAAATGATGCAGCATCCAAAGGACAATACTCACAAAGATTTATTAATGGTCTTCAAAATGCATCATTTGTCCAAAAGCAAAATACTGTAGACATTGGAAATGCAAAATAGAAAGGCAGAATGTTGCAAATACGTTGGTCAGGGAGTTTCGATGCAGAGAGAAACAGGTTTTAACAGCAAAATGCTGTTCTGGTCAAAGGCCATCAACCTGTAATATTAACTCTGTTTCTCTTTTTCAAGATGTTCTGTAACTTGCTGAGTGCTCTCAAGATTTTCCATGTGTGGTGCACCATTGAGCCTGCATTGAGAAGCTCAATTGTATGAAGGATGGTTTGGTCATGAGGATGTGGATGTAAAACAGGAATCCCTGAAACTGGCCAGGAGCCTTACACAATGGGGCTGATGGAAGTCCAGCAGGGGTATAGAATCAGGAAACACCCTTCCCTCATGGGATCAGTGGTGTCTGGGTATAGACTTGCATTGTTCCCATTGTACCAACACCAGACACCTATGCAGCCAAGAACTATTGAGGTGTGATCATTAACTTCCACCTCCTTCATCCTTGCAACCCACCCCCATATACTACCCTACCCAGTTTTATAAAGGCCAGCATACCAAAAGCCTTCTTTACCACCCTATCTTCATGAGCATCCACTTTCAAAGAATGATGAATCATTATTCCAAGATCTCTCTGTTCCTCTGCATTCCTCAATGCCCTCCCCTTCATTGCATATGTCCTGTTTTGATTATTCTTCCCAAAATGAAGCACTTCACACTTATCGATATTAAACTCCATCTGCCATCTTTCAGCCCACTCTTCTAAGCAGTCCAAATCCTTCTGCAGTCTCTGAAAACCATTTTCACTATCCACAACTCCCCCTATTTTTGTATCGTCTGCATATTTACTAACTTAATTTACCACCCCATCATCCAAATCATTAATGTAAATGACAAGCAACAAGGGTCCCAACACCAAGACCTGAGGCACACCGTTCATCAACGGCCTCCATCCTGACAGACAGTTATTCGCCATGACTCTCTGGCATCTACCTTCTAGCCACCATTGCACCCATCTGACTATCTTAACATTAATACCTAGTATCTGAACCTTCCTTACCATCCTTCCATGTGGAAATTTATCGAAGACCTTGCTGAAATCCATATAGACTACATCGACTGCTCTACCCTCATCAACCTTCCTGGTCACCTCCTCAAAAAATTCAACAAGATTTCTCAAACATGACCTTCCCTGCACAAACCCATGTTGGGTGTCCCTGATCAGTCCCTGCCCCTCTAGATACATATATATTATTGCTAAGAATACTTTCCATTCGTTTACCAACCGCCGACGTCAAACTTTCCGGCCGATAATTGTTGGGCCTACACCTGGAGCCCTTTTTAAACAGAGGAACCATGTTGGCTTCACGCCAATCCCATGGCACCATGCCTTCCTCCAGTGACTGTTGAAAAATCACTCTCAGAGGTCCCGCTATTTCCTCCCTGACTTCACTCAAGCAGAAGTCGGCACCAAAGAAAACACCAAATTCAACACCAAACAAAAGCTGAAACTTTAAGCAGCCCACAGAGTAGAATTTTGTATTAATGTTCATTTGTTGATGTTCCATTTAGCATTATGCTTGTGGTCTTTTATTAATACCTCAGTCATGGAAGCTGCAATTTCCATCATTGTGAGATACAGGATGCAACCTAGGCAAGAATAAAACTGGAGAACAATTTTTTTTCAAAAGGTTTGCTTCCTAAAAAAAAAGGGTATTATTATGGACAACTTCAAGCTCAAAATAATGATGATTTTAGATTTTCTGTATCAGGTAGGAAGTTGGAGAAACTTTAAATTAATTTTTATTGAATTTAGCATGTTTAATCGCAAAATGATGCTGACATTGCATTAGTTCAACTGACCTAAGAATGTTTTGCTACTGATTTTCGTTTATACTCAGCATCTGATGCCTCTCATGTCAGTGTTTAACAATAGTCGGTCAGCATTGATGGATTCTAGTTCTCCTGATACCGCTTTTCGGTGGTTCTGGTGAAACTTTCACTATGTTCATCAATGACGGGACCAAGATCAGCAGGGAAGATGTCCAAGTGTGAATGGAGAAAATGAATTTTCATTTACATGTTGCATTTCGTGGCTTTGTCTGCTTGAAATAGACTTAAAATATGAAAGGAAATTAAAAAAATAGATTATATCTAAAAAACGTTAAGTGAGAGGGAAAATATTAAGGTGATTTTCGTAAAATCCATAAAATACACCCAAAAGTGTTCAGGAAGCAAAATCTTCATTGTCCAATGTAATTTGACAAACCCCTTTGTCATCATTAGGATGACCTCGTGTAACATCTTTAAATTGGCTGTGCTGTGACTGCTTGCACTTCTGTGGAAATCATGTGAAATAGAAAGACTTCCCAGCAAAGAAGCAGCATGAAAAATAAATAGGCATTTAAATTTAGCTCAAATAGTGCAATAGATCTGCATTTTTTTTTGCTCTACTCCCTCAGTCTTTTGCCTCATCTGTTTTGTGAGTAACATGGATTTTCAGACAGGAAGGAAGTTGAACTCTCCAACTTAGCACGTAAAGACAGCCCTGATGTGATACTCAAGGCACTGAAACCAAGTAGCTCTGAAGTTCAAACCTCATTCACCAGATATCAATGGAAGGTGGCAGACACTGCAGTTGGCCTCAGAATCCCTGGACTGGAGGAATGGGAAATCAGTCAGGAATTCTTGAGGTTAAAGAGAAAATCACTCCAAAAATTATACATTCAGTTTAATGGTGCTTATGCATTACAGATAGTCCCCGACTTGTCCGACTTACAATTTTTTGAAGTTACGATAGTAGAATCCATACTGTACTTTGAATTTTTGCTTGGCTAGGTTTGATGTCCAAGGTTTCCCCACAGCCCTGTCTCAGTCTTCACACTGATCCCACTGCCCAGCTCTTTCCCGACAGCCCAGTGTTAGTCCCCACACTGCCCTTTTCCAACTTACAATTTTATTTTTCTACTTTTGATGGGAGTGCCGGAATGCAACCCCCTTGTAAGTTGGGGACTACCGACTGGTATATGCACTGTACCTTCTTTCAAATGGGAAGATGAAGCTGGGGCAGGGGAACTAGAATGGGATGGCTTTGTTGGGTGGACAGGGAGCAGTGGACTAAGACTTGCCTTTTTGTTCATCACAACAAAAAGAAATCGAGCATCAAGACCTAAGATCAAGTTGCGAGGAGTATAAATAAAATAGATGGCGATCCCTTTAACTAAAGGCCACAGACCCTGGTACTGGCCCACCACAAGCCAACTGAAGCTATTATTTTTAGCATTATGAAACCATGCGTAAATATGTATAAAAAAAATGAAAGATGAGGTCAAGCAGTTCATTACCAAGAGAGGCTGTGTGTTCCCAGCACCACAAAACAAGCCAGATAGCTGTTAGAAAAGAATATTGATCCCATACCATGAGATTGATTGATAAGAGGCAGGTTTATGGAGTGCTGTGAGCTGATAACATTTTGCAGGGTCTAAGGTACCATTCCAGTTACTGTAATAGCACAGCATGCTTTGCAGGCTTTTATATATGACCCTTTTTATGGCGTGTTTTTTACTGCCTCTGGCAAGTCAAAGCATGGGTCTCTAATATTGAAGTTTTTAGCTATTAGTGGCACTACTGATATAAAGCTGCTTGAGCGGCAGGTCTCCCAGTGTTTAATATACCTCCACTGGAGTGTCTGTAACTTATAATCAAAGGTTACGACAGGCAGGTACATTTGAGCTCACATGAAGTAGTTATGCAATTTATCCTGATAAAGCAGTCATTGCACAATACTTGCAGTGGAGCAGAATTGGCAACCAGGGTGGTCCCGATCCGGTATTAGAAACAGATAGTCTGGCACCTGAGTTGGTTATCTGGCACCATTCAACGTAGTTAATTGTCCTCATACACCTGCTTTTGTGATTCTCTGTCTTTGAGACTTTAATATGCAAAGCAAGGGAAGGAATATTCACCATTCTCCTGGCATGCTTTGTAATCCAGGGGGACTGGTTATCAAGGTGAGCAAGGTTACTGATGAACTTCCATCAGTAGTAGAGTTCCCCTCCTGACCCCATTCTCTACTCTGCCATTTCTCTGGTTCCAGGCTTGCCAGAAACAATTTAGTAAACTGACCTAAGAGTTGCTGAATTGTAATATTTTTCACCCTGGGTTATCTTTTTCTGGTTTAATGCACTTCTTGTGTTGACCTCAGCCTTGGTTTTGTGATGTTCCACTGGCAGCTCGGCCTCAATGGCAGGGAATGTGGAAGAAGAAATCAAAACCAATAAGCCAGTGATCCTCTGCTTTGAGCTATGTTGCATGATAAATAAATTAGACAGGCTCAATGACACAGTAATGGCTCCCAGCATTAGCCTCATAAAATTAAGTGAATTAGTTAAAAAAATAGTTCAAATCTCAATGTTTAACAGCTTTCTCTGTCTCTCAGCATGTCCTCATGAAGCAATCCATCCATCAGCTGGATCTGCAGAGGAAAAACTTGGGGAGTTTCCTTTGTAAACCTTCATGACTTTTCTTGTGCATTTTGCTTTCTGCAGTACCTCCTGTTGTTGTGAGAAGTTGAGGTTTATTCGCTGACATATGTTTGAAGCAGCAATTAGACTTAGAGCAATTGAAACTCAAAGGTACCTTGGACATCCCTGTCACATTCCATGAGGAAGATGAACTATTGTGCATGCAGTGCAATCTGAGGAATGTGCCCATGTATGTTGGCACTAATTTAAGTACCCAAATATTCCTACATTATCATAGCATTGGAGACCTAGCAACCGTTACTTACAAAGGAACAAAATTAATATGGTAAAATCCCTGTTATATGGAATTCAAGCAAATGGCAAAAAGATTGCAGAAAATAAATATGCAAAAAGATACAGAAGTTTAAAATTGGTGCACCTCACTGTTCTTTGGCTTGGCTTCGCGGACGAAGATTTATGGAGGGGGTAAAAAGTCCACGTCAGCTGCAGGCTCGTTTGTGGCTGACAAGTCCGATGCGGGACAGGCAGACACGGTTGCAGCGGTTGCAGGGGAAAATTGGTTGGTTGGGGTTGGGTGTTGGGTTTTTCCTCCTTTGTCTTTTGTCAGTGAGGTCTTCTTCAAAGGAGGTTGCTGCCCGCCGAACTGTGAGGCGCCAAGATGCACGGTTGGAGGCGATATCAGCCCACTGGCAGGGGTCAATGTAGCAGGCACCAAGAGATTTCTTTAAGCAGTCCTTGTACCTCTTCTTTGGTGCACCTCTGTCTCGGTGGCCAGTGGAGAGCTCGCCATATAACACGATCTTGGGAAGGCGATGGTCCTCCATTCTGGAGACGTGACCCACCCAGTGCAGTTGGGTCTTCAGCAGCATGGATTCGATGCTTGCGGACTCTGCCAGCTTGAGTACTTCGATGTTGCTGATGAAGTCACTCCAATGAATGTTGAGGATGGAGCGGAGACAGCGCTGATGGAAGCGTTCTAGGAGCCGTAGGTGATGCCGGTAGAGGACCCATGATTTGGAGCCGAACAGGAGCGTGGGTATGACAACAGCTCTGTACACGCTGATCTTTGTGTGTTTCTTCAGGTGGTTGTTTTTCCAGACTCTTGTGTAGTCTTCCAAAGGCACTATTTGCCTTGGCGAGTCTGTTGACTATCTCGTTGTCGATCCTTGCATCAGATGAAATGGTGCAGCCGAGGTAGGTAAACTGGTTGACTGTTTTGAGTTCTGTGTGCCCGATGGAGATGTGGGGGGGGGGCTAGTAGTCATGGTGGGGAGCTGGCTGATGGAAGAGCTCAATTTTCTTAAGGCTGACTTCCAGGCCAAACATTTTGGCAGTTTCCGCAAAGCATGACGTCATGCGCTGGAGAGCTGGCTCTGAATGGGCAACTAAAGCGGCATCGTCTGCAAAGAGTAGTTCACGGACAAGTTGCTCTTGTGTCTTGGTGTGAGCTTGCAGGCACCTCAGATTGAAGAGACTGCCATCCGTGCGGTACCGGATGTACCGGATATCAGACATATATAGTGAGGTTATCTTGAAGTGAAATAAATGCAGAAACTACTGGACATATTCTGCAAATCAGGCAGTATCTGCGATTAGGTTATATGGGATCTAGAAGAAAAACGATTTCAAATTTCTGAAATTCACCTTTAAAACAGATGAATCTTTTATATGTCTATGGTAGAATGTTTTTGACAGTTCCTCAGTAAACTAAAGTGAAAATCATATTTAAAATCTTTTAAAATGACCTTCAAAGCAACCAGTTAGGTTTAGATCCTCTTTAAAGACCTGCAAGAAATGTGCACTAGGAAGCTAATGCTATGGGTGAAGCTTTCACCATCAAGGTGTTTTAAAAACAAATGTTAGAATTGTACTGTCCTCACCTTTCTATTGATTACTCAGAGCACAGGAAATTGGTTTGAAGAAATAAACACATTTAAATTGGAACTCCAGATCAATTTTGCTTTTCTTCTTTGTTTTTCATTTCAGTTTCCCATCTCTGAACCACACTTCATTCCAACCCATGACCAGCAGTTGCAGCTGGAAATTAACAGTGTTTCCAGGCTGGAAGTTGGGCAGTTTGACAGAGGAACACACTGATCACCAAAACTACTGACCTATTGTCTTCCCCACCTGCTGTCACTCGGCTGCTGTGTGCCTTGCAATCTCCCTTTGACCCACTTAGTATGCTGAAGTAGGCATCAGCAAGGAAGTGGTGGGGGGGGGGGAGTGGGGGGCAGATCTGATTCAGTCTGGGGTTTGAAGGTGGATTTGGGAATCGTAGGATTTTCTGTAGGGGTTTTTAATGAGTATGTCTGTGATACAACATTGCACCTAACATTTTATTTTCAATGATCAGATAAAATATTTGACTTTATTTTTATTTCTTCCTTTATCAGCCCTTAATGCTCTTTTCCGAGTGCAAAATATTAGCCTGTAGCACTTCACAGGCCGACAGAGCAAACAGTCATTGAAGACGACGATCGGGCGGACACCATGCAGGATGAGATGCCCGCTCCCATAGGCCGCAGGAATAGAGGTCGAATCAGCCAATCACAGCCAGTGGATCGCAGGGGGTCCAATCAGCAGCTGGCCTCGCTCAAACCATGCCCTAGTAGTGACACTGCTGGCTGCCTATAAAAGGCAGAGCTGTAGCCCAATAAAGTCAGTGTTGATTACATAGCTATAACCCAAGCTATAACTGTAGCGACCCTGCTACAAGCAGCTAATTTACTCTTGACTCTTTTACCACTCTTAATCGTAGCATGACTCGCTTTTAATGATTATACTCTGATATAACTGGAGATAGCAATTTCTGGATTGATTTGTTTTGCAGGGAACACCAAATCAACAAATTTGAGGAGCCAAATTGAGAATTGGGGACTATTTGCAAAACTGAAAATCAATGCCCTTTCAGGTAAAAAGCTGATGAATAACTTCAGAATTGAGATATCACAGAGCATTTATGAATGTTTTTGGTTTTTGCTTAATTGGTGTGGCAATAGCACTCAGGGAATAGTTTAAGCTGCCCAGGGAAACATGATGGTGAAACAGAAACACTGTAGTATTACCACCACATTTCCTGTTGTATGTCTGTGCATAATAAAACGCTAAAAGTAAAACCATTAACATGTGCAAAACCAATCTTGTCATCCTTGGCATGTGCTGCTAACATCTGCGCCATTCAGGATTCACCAAATAGGACTCGATTAATTGCTGAAACTCATTAGGAGTCTGACAAGGGCATCAAGAAGCAAAAGAATGGCATTGACTGTAACCATAACATACAGAAAATGGCTGGTGAATGATGGATCAGATGATTTAATTCATGACCTGCTCTGTGTCAAATGAGGTTAATATTGGCCCAAATCTCAAATGCCACAGTTTGACCAGCTTTACCTTGTGGTGCAGGACCACACATAATCTGTAAAGTGCCCAGACATCGAGACAGCATGTTATCCTGAATGAACCTTAACTCACCATTCTATGGCTGGGTTAGAGCACAGACCATGTGTTATCCATTGAGATATGGACAATGTCTTGATAATCCTGGTCTTCTGCTGGATTGGTCTGCAATTTACCTTGAATGCTGTGACTGTTCCATTCAGTGTTTCACTGGCCTTTCTAAAAGCAATGAATCACACTTCCATGCTGAGAACTGAAGTCGGCAACCCTATTACTTCCAGGGCCTATGTTGTCACCAGCAGTGAGTCAGTGCTTTGGCTGGGTCTAACTTTGCAAGACAGAATCATTTCCAAGTTTGCCAGTTTGATTCCAAGGAGAAGCATATTTATTTACTTTGAGATTGGATCCACACAGCAGAGGGGCTAAGGCCATGATGGAGAAGGAGAGATGGAGGATGAGTTGGGGAGATTGAAAACAGACTCCAGCAAGACATCACACACATTTCCATTGTTGGGCTGGATACCATTGCTGGCATGAAATAAGTCTCCTGACATGAGATCTGGGTTTAACTAAAGAATTATGTCGCTCCTTCATGGTTTAAGCTTCAATTATAGCTTGCTATATAGTAGCGCAGTGGGACTGTTACTATGTTGGTGTCTCACCTTCCTCCTCCAAAGAGCAAGAAAACATTGGGCAGAAAGGAAATAATGCTATTTGTGTGGTACAGTTTGGTTCTGTACTTCTGAGTGCTGGCTACATACTATACATGTACGGACATATGAAATTCATTTGGTGCCAAGAGAAAAAGAAAAGAACTGTCTCAAACTCCCAATTGCCTCACAGAGTGGAATCAAGTTTTTTGTCCATTTTAAAATTGGTTCCATTCCAAGTAATAGAACTTTTAAATCAGAAAAACAATTTCATTCCTTGCTTAATTATCAGGACCACTATTTCGTAATAAAGCTGAGCATTCTGCCATCTATTTTGTAACTAAACCCAATTAAACATAAGAAGCGTAAGCTCCATTGGGTTTGCACAGTGGTGTATGAAATACACAGGGCTACACATGGAGATGGAATAAATACATCTGAAGAAAGTTAATTGGGAACAATATGTGGGCAGGGAAGTCAACATAGCTGAACAACAACAAAGCTTCATGCTCTCATCTCTGAGTTAAAAATGAAGGGCATCAGTCTAATATTTGCACAGTGTCTCCCATGTAGTCCCAAACACGCACAGTCTTGTTGATACATGAAGGTTATAAGCATGCAGTCTAGGCTGGCACTTCTACAGAGTGTTGTCTTTTGAATAAAATATTATATCTCTTTGTCTATCTCTCTAGTTGGGTGGAAAGTTTCAATGACAGTACTGGAGAGTCCTGGCCTTAATGCTAAGTCCAAACCCCAACCATCATAAGAATTCCTTGGGGTCTACTTGCAGTGGTACCAGGCCTGCCTGTATTCATAAAGTCTGACCCTGCTGCAATTACAAATTTATCTTCAAATCTATAATCATTAGTAAACAGAAGAAAATATCTGGCATCCAAACAACTTTGGTAATGCTTTCTTTCATGTTTTGCTTAGAGTGTTTTGCTCAGAGTAGATCCTGAGTGATTAGTTACCATCTCTGGCTAGGTTTGCACATTTGGATTGGAAAATTACAATTGCCACTAGGATGAAAGAATAGAGGATTTATTCTCCAACATTACCCATGGCATGAAGCAGAAAGTTGCAGTGAGCAGAAGGCTGCAAAGGGACTAGATCAGTGAGCTTGGCTACGGTAGCTGCCATCTCGTGGCAAGAAGCGTGAGATCATCACTTTTTATCGCCAATGAAGATGCTGAGGAGGACTATCTTCTCAGAGCAGAAGAATGAAGAGTGCAAAGGAGCAAATAGATTTATGTGCCCATGTATGAAAATCAGTAAAGGTCATTCAGAGGCTGTCAGATTTTCAAACCTAAAGATTGTAAAGTGCCATATACTGGGAATAAAAGATTAGAAATGTAATTGTATGGTTAGAAGTAATTTTGTTAGATCAACGAATGTATTATGGGGAAGGAGAATTATTGCACAGAAACAAAATGCACTGAATGAATTACTGCTCTATAGGTTTACAATACTGTGAAAGACAGCAACTTATTGATTTGTATAGGCCCTTGTTGGAACAAGTTACTGAAAGTATGAATAAGCACATATACTAAGGCACATATATATTCTGACATCCACATGCAGCAACAGGGCTGTTGACAGAGTCGGCCAGTGCGGACTGTGTATGCTTTTTGCCTGGTCACCGAGCAAGAACCAAAAGCTCCCTTTCAGCTGTTGGTGGTTCCAATCTGTGCAAGGGACGTGGTCAATATTTACCTCAACCACTTGCCCACACCTCCATCGGGATGGTGGATTTAAAACCACCCTTCTTGTTTCTGTCGGTTCAGTGGATCCTTTCTCTTTGCATAAAGATGCAGACTTTGAAATGTGTCAACACCAAGCAAGAGTGATGCTTTAAACTTGGTGAAGCTAAAGATGGAGAGTTCTCTCTTCAGCATTTATTAAAGCTTATGGGCAGTAAGCAATCCGAAAAGAAACTCCAACTATAAAATGGCCTTGCTGGTTTTCAATGGGTTAATGATATCAAATCTTTTATTAATAATTTTATATACTTATATATAACTGCTGTTTAGAAATATTTGGATTTGTTGTAGCAACCACACTCCTTTACATAGCTGGAAACCCTTTATTTAAACAAACGTGGATGCAGTGCCCAGTCTAAATGTGTCATTTATTAAATCCTTGGCAACGTGCAGCTTCTCCTCAAAGAAAAATGAAGTCTCCCTTGCAGATTTGGTAGAAGAGACAAAAATCTCCCTTTTCACTCCGTCTGTCTAGACTCCCTTTCAGAGCTGTCACAAGTAAAAATTTCACCAAAAAAAATCAAATTTTCTCAACATAGCTTTCCAGCGACCTCACTTCTGAACATGTAAAATTTTCATTTTTTTAATTAATATGTGCCTTTGTGTTTTTCTCCTGCTGCCCTCTTCACAATTCTCCCTTAAATCACAGCCTCCTTCTCAATGACACAGACTAACCATTCATTTCTTCTGTTCTATCCAATGTCTATGGGCATTTTTGCACATAAACTTCAGAATTATTCAAAGAATTTAGTATACTTACTTCCGGTGTCTCCCGATGTGATCATTTACACAGGGGCACTTTTAGGGCACTTTTACACAGTTTCCTGTGTTGCAGAGTTTGTCAGAGGGGGTACGTCATATTCATTAGGGCTGTTTCTTATGGAGTGGCTGCGGACAATTTACACAGCAGCTGCTCTGTAAAAATATGCGGTACGATTGGAAAAATTATGAGATGGAATTTGCATTAAAAAATTATGTCCTGACATTTCTACACAGCCACCAGACCAGAAATTTTCCTGAAATTTTCTACTGTTCAGGGGCTGTGTAAAAGTGCCTTATGATCTTCACAGCCTATTTGAGTGAGAGCACAAGAGATTATTTAGATGGAGGGTTGAAAAATGGTTCTTGATAAAGCTGATATTAAAGACCAGTGGGTGCAAAATGACCACACAGTTTCCCAGCATTAATGATTATTTTTGTTCAAAGTGAGATACTCCTTGGTTTTTTTCTCACTCGTTCAGAAGTGACAAAATAACAGTGTGTGATCTGGCTGTAACAGGGGAAGCATGTCTAATGTAGGTTGTAAACATTGTGACAGGTGCTAATCTGAATTGTAAAAAGATAATGTGTTGTAAATAAGGTATCTTATGTAACACGATAAGAACCACAGCAACCTATGTGCTTCTGGATTGTAAAGAAACAATGTGGAAAAAATAATGTAGTCAGCATTGTGTTGTGTGTGTAAACTGGGCTGAAAACAAGGTATCCCTCAAGTGGTGTAAAATGCTTGTAATCTGTTTATTATGAGGACCCAATTATATGGCATAGACTGCAAACATTAAAATGTAATCTGAGCTCCAAACAGAGTACCAAATTTTGTGTAAAGCATAAACTTATTGGCACGCTGTTTAGTCTCTAGACAAGGTTATACTTGTGTGACCTCTTGTCTATCCCTGATTTTTATTGCTCTGCTTTTACTGGCATTGCTGTCAGCTGTCTACCAGTGGTTTTCAAACTGCCCCCTTAAACTCACATTCCACTTTAAACAATCTTTATGCCACAAGTGCTCTGTGATTAGTAAGGGATTGCTTAAGGTGGGATGTGAGTGGGAAGGGAAGGTTGAGAACCACTGTTCTAGACCCAATTGTTACTGAAATATTTTGCTTGAGAAAAATTGTCACTGGGCCATTTCCTTTGGGATTATGAAACCGTGCACATAACGAGTTAATTAGGTGTGATTAAAACAGTGGTTTACAAACCTTTTTCTTCCCAATCACATACCACCTTAAGCAATCCCTTACCAACCACAGAGCACTTATGGCATAGGGATTGCTTAAAGTGAAATGTGAGTTTAGAGGGGCAGTTTGAAAACTACTGGTCTCGACCCTAAACTCCGGAACGTCCTTGCTAAATCTCTTTACATCTCTTCCTCTCTCTTCCATATTCAATCACTCATTAATTCTAACCTTCCAAATCAAATCCAGTCATGATTACTGAGCTCGGCAATACTCTTGGAAGAGAATTTGCAATGTTTCATTTAGTCAAAGTCTCTATATAAATATCAGTTGTTATTGTTGTAGATGCAAGTTATAAAGACTGGACAGGGTATTATTGAACAGAAACAGAACCACAATTTGTTGACATGAACATGTCATAAAATTTGTTGCTTTGCAGCAGCATCCCAGATGCAAATATTACTATAATTATATTCTTTAAAAGAAAACATATTAGTGAAAAAAGAAGAGAAAATGAGGTAATATCTGTGGTCCATTTGTAAATCTGATGGCAGAGGGGAAGATGGTGTTTTCGTACCATTGTCCATTTGCCTTCAGGCTTCTCTGCCTCCTTTCTGATGGTAGAAGTATGAAGAGGGCATGGCCTGGGTGGTGAGGGTGCTCGATAATGGAGGCTGCTTTCTTAAGACACTACCTCTTGTAGATGTCCTTAATGGAGTGAAGACTAATACCCATGATGGCACTGGCTGAGTTTACAACTCTCTGTAGTCTTTTCCTGTTTGTGCATTGGCAACTCCATAGCAGACAGATTCTAACCAGTCACAATGCTCTCTGTGTTACACCTGTAGAAATTTGCAAGAGTCTTTGGTGAAATATCAGACTCCTCCAACTCCTAACAAAGTATAGCCACTGGTGAGCCTTCTTCATGATTTCATTTTCATGGAGGCTCCAGGATAGATCTTCAGAGATGTTGACACCCAGGAATTTGAAGTTCTTAACTGCTGAGCACACAATGAGGACTCATTCATGTTCTCCTGATTTTCCCTCTTCCTGAAGTCCACAATTGTTATGTATTTATGCCTGTGTGCGTATGATGTCATCACACCCTGCTTGATGACATTGTCACTCTATTATATACTGTACTGGGGGGAAAATCATCTTCAACTTGTATTAAACTATGAAAGAAGCTTCACGTCTCTGTGTACTTATATATGACTAAAACCATGAATACATAACAGTGGCGATGAGGATGGATGAAAGATTTAAAAGGGAAATGCCAGATTTTCAATGCAATGGACCCCACAACCTCAGCCACAGAGGACAAAGGACGCAAGTCTCAAAATGGTGGGAAATAAGGAGGTAAAGTTGGGGAATTTGTGGAATCAGAAGAAAACTGGTTTAACTATGTAGAAAGGTTCGACCATTACTGTCTAGCCTGTAATATTGAGGAGGTGCTGCCTTTAAACTAAAAGCAATCACTGTTTTTGAGTGTAATGGGCAGTAAAACAGTTGATCTACTCAAATCCCTGTAGGCACCTGAGAATCCAGGAACAAAATTGTACACACAATTGTGTACAACAATAGGGACACATCTAAGTCCCAAACCACCGGTTATGGCTGAAAGACAGAGATTTTATGAGAGAACAGACGAATACTTGGCTGCATTACGTAAACTTGCAAAACATTTTGATTTTGAACAATTCTTAACCCAGGCATTACGAGACCGGTTAGTGATGGGTTTGGCTGACCAAGCAGAAACTAATAAACGTGTGTGATAGTACAGACCTATCAACAATGTATATAGTTACAGTATCTAGAGTGTAATGACTGTGTTTACAGCAATTGGCTGAGAGCTTAGCCACGCCTATTGTCTGGGCCTTAAAGGGTTGTGGTCCGAGCCAGGTCGGATCATTCTGGACTGGTCGGCCACCTGTGAAGAGCTCCTGTCTTTTGCTAATAAAAGCCTTGGTTTGGATCAACAAGTCTTTGGTTCTTTTGACGAGCTCTACAACATGGACGATGTAGCACTGGATGTATTATTTAAGACAGCCGCTGGCTCAGAAATGGCCGATAAAAACTTGAACATCAGTCAATAAGATCTACTAGATGGGAGATTTTCCCGCCAAGAATGCTTCTGCTGTGGGAAATGCAACCACAGTCCCAATTATTGCTATTTCAATAAATCCAGGTGTCACGTCTATGATAAAGAAGGACACATGAGGGCTGAGATGCCCGAGGAAAAAGGGAACAGTGGATAAAGGGCAAAACCCAAAAAGCAGCAAATGCCCACCCAGAGTGAAAACAGTGGAAGAAAAGGATGAAAGCCTCAGCACCGGCAAAGAAACAAACAACTCGGAGGAAGACAAATCATCTGAGATCATGTATGTTTGCAAATTAAATGATGAAAACTCAGCAATCTATATCCAGTTGAAAATTAATAATGAACCTTTCTGAATGGAACTGGATACAGCGGCAGCTGTGTCACTAATGCCAATGTATTTAAAACAACAACTGATACCCCAGTTCCCCATCAATAAAACCAGTACGATCTTAAAGACAGTCACAGGGCTAAGGTCACAGTGTTTGGAACATGCAATGTGAACATACAATGCAAAGAATGTCCATCAAGAAGGCTACCTCTCTGTATCGTGAACAGGAAATGGCCAGCGCTATTTGGAAGACTATCACACATTCAGTCGAGAATGGATCAATAGTGATCTTAAGCCAGGAGGATCAGGCCCAGCCAGAACCGAAAAAAAAACTCCTCAAGAAGTTTCAAACAGTTTTTGAAAAAAAAGCCTAGGTAAAATCCAAGGAGTCCAGGCAAAACTACAATTGAAATCAGGTGTGGAACTGAAGTTGTTTAAGCCCAGACCAGTACCCCTCACAATAACAGGAAAGATTGAAGTGGAACTCAATAGATTAGAAAACAAGGGAATACTGGAACAAATTCAATACAGTGATTGGGCATCTCCCATCGTGCCAGTGTGAAAGGCCAACAGAGAAATCCAAATTTGTGATTATAAAGTCACCATTAACCAGGGTCTGCATATACCTGAATGTCCAATGTCCAAAGCAGAAGAATTATTCCAGGCCATGTACGGGAAAGAAATTCACAAAACTGGCTTTTATCACAGGCATACAAAAAATAGAGTTGGATGAAGACTCAAAAAAATATGTGGCAATCAATACTCACTTCGGCTTATTCACCTATACCCGAATGCCATACAGAATATCAGCAGCCCTGGCAAAATTTCAAGTGACCATGGACAAATGATTACATGGCATCAATGTAGGATGTTGCCTCGATGACATCAAGATTACAGGTTGAGACAATTCTGAGCACCTATGCAATCTAGGAAAGGGTCCTGACATGTCTGCAACAAGCAAATGTCCATCTGTGACAGGATAAGTGTGCATTTATGGCACCGTCTGTCACATATCTGGGCACCACCATTAACAGTGAAGGAGTCCAAATGGACACTGCTGGTCCACGGAGCACCATATGCAGCAAACCAAGCTGAATTGCAATGATTCTTGGGTTTGGTTTAACCATTACTGGAAGCACATTCCAAATATGTCAATGGTCTGCAAGCCGCTAAATCAATTGTTGAGAAAAGAGCAAAAATGCTGCTGGTATGAGAAGGCAGGTAGTGCAGTGGACCAATTGAAACAAACTATTAACATCCAGCAACAATGTTCTTGTCCACTACAACCCATGGAAAGAAGTAACCCTTGCAGTGGATGCTTCACCAGTGGGATTAGAAGCAGTCCTATCACAAGTAAGGGAAAGAGGGGAGTGGCTTATGCCTTCAGGTTTTTAACGACTTGTGAACGCAATTATGCCCAGCTGAAAAAAAGAAGGGCCCTCTATAATACAGTATTTGGCATCAAACAATTTCACCAATATGGTAGAAAGTTTACATTAGTAACAGACAACAAACCATTGAGCCCTAAAAATGAGAATACCAGTGGTACCTGCAACAAGGATTCAAAGGATGGCCATGCAGCTCGCCACATATGATTATAATTTGAAACATAAACCAGCAACCCAAAACAACCATGCGTCGCTATCTCACTTATCTCTACCAGAAACGGAGCAGGAAGATGAGATAATTAAATGGACCACGAAGGCTACAGCTATCAATGGAGAACAGCTTCACCATTTACCAATTACAGCAAAGCTGATCAGCAAAGAAGCTATATTATCAAGGGTCCTATATTTCACGTCAAATGGGTGGCCCGAGGCTGAAATGTTATCAGGAGAACTGAAACCTTTTTTTACAAGGCACTGTGAAGTATCGATTGAAGAAGATTGTTTGTTGTGGGGAACCAGAATGATTGTTCCTACAAAATGGCAAAAAGCCATATTATCAGAGCTCCACAACACCCACCTAGAAATGGTTCAGATGAAGGCATTGGCATGTGCACATGTCTGGTGGCCATCAATAAACATTGATATTGAGAAGATTTTACCTGTATTGATGGAATTTGAGTCTTTGATTTCTTCTATATCAAAAAGGGGTTATATTTCTGTTATGTACCAAGTATTACAAGACAATATGGATAAACTAGAATGGGAGAAGTCTAAGCTTAAATGGGAAAATAATCTAGCTTCTGTTTTCCTGAAGACTACTGGGCAGATATGTTTCATGACAGTGTAATTAAATTGACAAATGTGCGGCATGGAATGGTTAATTATAACTTTCTACATCAGTTGTATTTCATCCCAGAGAAATTGAAAAAATATGGCTTTAGCAATTCGGATTCTTGTTTTAGATGTGGTGTATGTACTGGAACTTTTTAACATGCTGTTTGGTCTTGTGTGCATGTACAACCATTCTGGGATGAAATTAAGTTAATTTTGGAAAAATTATATAACTTTAAGTTACCATTAGATCCATCTATTTTTTTAATGGGTTATATGATTCCTTTAAAAGGATTAGGGTTGGATAAATTTCAAATTGCATTTGTATATTTAGCATTATCTGTAGCTTGAAAATATGTAGCAAGTACATGGAAATATAACATAGTGATTAATATAATGCGATGGCATAATGAGCTGAAAGCTTGTATTGTTATGGAAAAAAATTACATATAATCTGCATGATAATTATTCTTTTTTTTGTTACCATTTTTGGAATATATGCATTTGGATAAATTTTGATTTGTTATATATTCTTAGTTTCTGTTTATATATTTTTGGCTCTCCTTAAGAGAGCTGGCTGATGGGGAGGAAGGTTTTGATTTAACTTTTTGTTTTTTTAAAATATTTTCTTTTTCTCTTTGTTTTTTATTGTTTTTTTATATATATATTCATATAAAATATTCTTTATGGAATGTATTCTATATTACTACTAATGATCCTTCAAATTAATAAAGTTTTCAAAAAAAATTTAAAAATAGACATTGATATTGAACAGACGATAAGGAGATGAAGCATTTGTCAAGATACACAACCCAAAGCTCCTCAAGTCAAGACTAACCCATGGAAATAGCCATCACCACCATGGAATAGGATCCACATTGATTTTGCTGGTCCTTTTATTGGAGAAAACTTCCTCATTGTTGTAGATGCACTCTCAAAATGGCCAATAGTGTCACACATGAGAAAGATAACAATGGACCAGACAACTGAAAGACTATGAAGTATATTTGCATCATATGGATTTCCTATTGAACTAGGTTCTGATAATTGTCTGCAGTTTGAATTGGAGGCTTTTTAAGAATTCATGTGCAATAACAATATACGACATGTCTTGTAAGCACCCTACTACCCATGCACAAATGGGGAAGCAGCATGATTTGTACAATCCTTTTAAAAAGAGCGATGAAGACTAAGAAACATGTAAATACATCATGGAACTTCAGAATTGCAAATTTTCTGTTGAGCTACAGAAACACGTCTCACTCTACTACCAAGAAAACACCAGCTGAATTGATGCTTAGATGTAAACTAAGAACAAGACTTTCTAAAGTGCACTCAAACACGGTAGTGGAACAATCAATGTCTCCCAGTAAACCTACCAAATCTCTAGAGGTATGAGACTACCAAGATAATAGGGGGCCAAAAGTGAGAAGAGTTATCCCTATGAAGTCCTTGGTCTTACTCCATATTGGTGGGAACTTAAATATGGAAACTGCATGTTGGCCAATTGAGAGCGGTGGATGATCCTATGGCCACTCCCACTGCTCACGACCCTGATGAGATTCCAGAACCTACCATCGATGTTCCAGAAATATCTCTGGAAAGCGAGTCTCCTTCCTTGTTGACTGCTCGGCCAAACAACCCTCAACCAAACAGACCTATGGCTCCACAGAGCAGTCGGTACATCCTACCCAACAGCACAGTCCTATTTAGTCCTAATGAGATTTTCCAAAGACCAAGCCCACAGTCCTTACCACCACCGAAGGTGTCACTCCTGAAGGCAAAGAGCTGAGAAAAGTCAGAAAGTACCCCAACAGCTTTTCCAATGGCTTCTACCTCTCTAATACGATTCAAGAGAGAGAGAGAGAGAGAGAGAGAGAGAGAGAGAGAGAGATGTGCAGTGACCAGACATGCGATGCACTCATTCTTATTCAATAATTTTAATCCTCACCATTTTTCTAGGGGCACCATGTAGTTATCATAGTTTAGTTTAATTGTTGCCATTTGGGTGGGGGGGGGGGAGAGAGTGTTATGTATATAAGCTGGTGTGCACATGATGTCATCATACTATCTTTAACGTGTATTAAACTATGAAAGAAGCTTCACGTCACTGTGTACTTAAACCATGAAGATATAACAACAATCAGTTCCTCAATTATGCTAACATTAGGTGCAAGGTTGTTGTTGTGGCACCACTCCTGTGATTTTGCCAATGACCGTGGTATTGCTGCCAAATTTGAAGATGGCATTTGAATTGTGCTGAGCCACACAGTCATTGGTGTATAATGAGTAGAGCAGTGGGCTAAGCACGCATCCCTGGTGTGCCTGTGTGCCTGTGTTGGTTGTCAGTGAGAAGGAAACATTTTCAATTTGTTCTGGCCCTAAGGTCTTCCATTGAGGAAGTTAGGAATCCAGTTGCAGAGGGAAGTACAGAGGTCCAGGTTTTGAAGCTTGTTGGCCAATACTGTGGGTATAATGGCATTGAAAGGCCATATAGTCAATGAAAAGCAGCCTGATGTAAGAAATGCTGTTCTCTAGGTGACCAGGACTGAGTGGAGAGCCAGTGAGATTGTCGGAGCAGGCGAATTGCAGGGGTTATTGACCTTTACATATGTCCAAGCTAATTCTGGCCACGACCAACCTCTCGAAGCATTTTAACACAGTAGATACGAGTTCTACTGGGCGATAACCATTGTTGTAGCTCACTCTGCTCTCCCTGGACACTAGTAAGATTAGTGCCCTTTTAATGCAGATGGGAACATCTGAATGCAGCAATGAGAGGTTAAAAATGTCCATGAGCACTTCAGCTAGGTCATCAGCATAAATTTTAAGTGCCTGCCAGGTACGTCATCGAGGTCTGACACCTTGTGAGCGTTCATCCCCTTGAAGGATGTTTTGATGTTGGCATCAGAGATCGATATCACAGGGTCAGCAGGTTCTGCAGGGATTCTCATTGGTTCCATTGAGTTCTCTTTTCAATGTGAGCATTAAATGTATTCAGCTCATCAGGGAGTGAAGCATTGCAGCCATTTATGATGTTTGACCACCTTGTAGGATGTAATTTTTTTTTAGAACAAAGGACTCTACATCACCTTTGTTGACCTCACCAAAGCCTTCGACACCGTGAGCAGGAAAGGGCTTTGGCAAATACTAGAGCGCATCGGATGTCCCCCAAAGTTTCTCAACATGATTATCCAACTGCACGAAAACCAACAAGGTCGGGTCAGATACAGCAATGAGCTCTCTGAACCCTTCTCCATTAACAATGGCGTGAAGCAAGGCTGTGTTCTCGCACCAACCCTCTTTTCAATCTTCTTCAGCATGATGCTGAACCAAGCCATGAAAGACCCCAACAATGAAGACGCTGTTTACATCCGGTACCGCACGGATGGCAGTCTCTTCAATCTGAGGCGCCTGCAAGCTCACACCAAGACACAAGAGAAACTTGTCCGTGAACTACTCTTTGCAGACGATGCCGCTTTAGTTGCCCATTCAGAGCCAGCTCTTCAGCGCTTGACGTCCTGCTTTGCGGAAACTGCCAAAATGTTTGGCCTGGAAGTCAGCCTGAAGAAAACTGAGGTCCTCCATCAGCCAGCTCCCCACCATGACTACCAGCCCCCCCACATCTCCATCGGGCACACAAAACTCAAAACGGTCAACCAGTTTACCTATCTCGGCTGCACCATTTCATCAGATGCAAGGATCGACAATGAGATAGACAACAGACTCGCCAAGGCAAATAGCGCCTTTGGAAGACTACACAAAAGAGTCTGGAAAAACAACCAACTGAAAAACCTCACAAAGATAAGCGTATACAGAGCCGTTGTCATACCCACACTCCTGTTCGGCTCCGAATCATGGGTCCTCTACCGGCACCACCTACGGCTCCTAGAACGCTTCCACCAGCGTTGTCTCCGCTCCATCCTCAACATCCATTGGAGCGCTTTCATCCCTAACGTCGAAGTACTCGAGATGGCAGAGGTCGACAGCATCGAGTCCACGCTGCTGAAGATCCAGCTGCGCTGGATGGGTCACGTCTCCAGAATGGAGGACCATCGCCTTCCCAAGATCGTGTTATATGGCGAGCTCTCCACTGGCCACCGTGACAGAGGTGCACCAAAGAAAAGGTACAAGGACTGCCTAAAGAAATCTCTTGGTGCCTGCCACATTGACCACCGCCAGTGGGCTGATAACGCCTCAAACCGTGCATCTTGGCGCCTCACAGTTTGGCGGGCGGCAACCTCCTTTGAAGAAGACCGCAGAGCCCACCTCACTGACAAAAGGCAAAGGAGGAAAAACCCAACACCCAACCCCAACCAACCAATTTTCCCCTGCAACCGCTGCAACCGTGTCTGCCTGTCCCGCATTGGACTTGTCAGCCACAAACGAGCCTGCAGCTGACGTGGACTTTTTACCCCCTCCATAAATCTTCGTCCGCGAAGCCAAGCCAAAGAAAAAAAAGGATGTAATGGTCTCCAATCCCTGCCATAGCTGGAGAATATCTGACTCTGCCTCTAGCATCACTTGGAATTGCCTCTTTGCTGTCGAAATAGCCTTCCATAAGTTGTACCTGAACTTTCTGTAGGGATCTGGATTACTGCTCTTAAATACCATCAACCTCCTCCTCAGCATGTTACAAATCTTTTGATTCATCTCAGCTTCTGGTTGGGGTAACTGGTGGTTTGTGCATGTGGGCACACATTCATCCACGCAGGTCTTGATGAAGTCGGTGACAGCTGTGGCATATTCAATCAAGTTTGTAGATGACTCCTCGAATATGGTTCAGACTGATTCAAAGCAGTCCTGCAGGCGCTCCTTGGTCTCCCTTAACCATGCACTCACTGTCTTCACCACTGGTGCTATAGTCCTCAGTTTCTGCTTGTACTCTGGGAGTAGAAGTACAGCCAAGTTATTAGACTTGCTGAAATACATTCGTGGGATGGGACGTTAGGGGTTCTTGATGGTGGTGGAGCAGTGGTCAAATGTGTTGGCTCTCCTAGTTGTGCAAGTAGTGTGTTGGTGATAGTTTGTCAGAGGCTTCTTCAAGTTGGTCTAGTTGAAATCCCCTACGATGATCAGGAAGGCATCAGGGTATGCTGTCTCATCACCTCTGATCATAGAGCTCAGTCCCCTCCAGTGCCAGCCTAATGTTAGCCTCGGCTGGAATGTGTACTGCAATAAGAATAATGGTGGGGAATTCCCTTGCCAGATAGAATGGACGACCCTTGATCGCCAGATATTCCATGTCGGGGAGCAGGACTGGGACATGATCACCATGTTTGTACACCACAATGAGTTGATGCAAATGCCATCTTGTCTGCTTATACCTGATGCAGGTGTCCAGTCCACACAGTGGAGGGTGAAGCCCTCGGGCTGTAGTGCTCTGCCGGAATGCCCTTGTTCAGCCATGTCCGAGTGAAGCACATCACGAAGCAATCCCTGATGTCCCTCTGATGCTGTAATCTGGCTCTGAATTCATCCAGTTTAGTTTCCAAAGATTGTATGTTGGCCAGGAAGATGGTAGGGAGTGGACCTATAACCCCCTCTGCCTTTGTCTGGTAACAGGATAACATGCACATACTGAGGGTTAGTCCTATAAGATGCATTTATTTGGCAGGATAATCCAGATAGTTGGACAATGTGTGGAATGGTTGTTGACTTCACATTATTTTTCTGTACCTGACCCATTCATGACCCTACCAGCATCTCATTCACTGAACCAACCTCATATATTTTGAGTTCATATCATTGGAGAATCTGACAACTGATGGACATGTAAGTAGTGAAGATTATGAAGAAACTTCTTTGTAAAAGATAAAGCCTTTGGAGATGTATCTAGAAGTGTTAGGCAGGAGGAATCTGTTGAGTTAAACTGTTGAGAAAAACTCCTCCCAGTATAATGCAGTGCTTGTGGAATGAGGCCATTGTTTTAAATGAAGCAGGGAGTGGTTCCATTTCTCAGAGGACAGCGGGCAGTGATGGTGTCCTGAAGCTACAATCTAAAAGCTACCTCCTGTATGAGGCTTTGGACTAAATATAAGGCAGTGGGATGTGGATGAAAATTTCCTACTGAGATATCCTTTTATGAGAGGTGCAGTGATGATGCGATGGGTAATTTACTTGGCCAGTTTTCCAGATGCTTGGATGAACAATTTAAATGTGAAATGTAGACATACAGCACGGTAACAGGCCTTTTCAGCCCATGAGCCCAACTTTGAATCTTGGCATGCCATCTTTCTAATGTTAATGAAACATCAGATTTCCATGTTAGAGCAATACAGCTAAGTTATTACATTATTTTCAGTTAAGAGCCTATTTAAGAGAGAAATTAAAATCTGATATGGTTTTAAAAGATCTTTTAAATTTGGAGCAAATTATAGTTGATGGAATGACTAAAAAAAATTCAATTGTGTTTATTTTGTTACAAGAACAAACAGCTAAAGTAGGCTTGTTTAATTCAAAAGAAAGGTGGGAAAAAGATCTAGATACGATAATAGATCAGCAAGATTGGCAAAATCTGTGCCAAGAAGTTATGTCTAATACTATTAATGTAAGATATAGATGACTTCATTATAATTTTTTTACACCAATTGTATATCACACCTCAAAAATTGAGTAGATGGAGATCAAATTTATTACATCAATACATCAGATGTGGAAAAGAAATTGGAACTTTTAAAAATTCCACATGGCCTTGTTTGAAAGTTAATTCTTTCTGGGTTTCTGTTAGTAAATGTTTGCAATGAATAACTGGAGTAATTTTTCTGTTAAACCCTGAATTATTGTTAGGACATTTTGATACTCCTAAAATACTTTTGTCAGATTCTCAATTAAAATTTGTTAAGAATGTATTGTTGAAATAGAACAAGAAAGTTGCTATTGGCAATCCTGTCAATTGTAGCCAACAAAGGTTGAGGAATTGGTTACTGAGTGGAGTGCTATGGTCCCTAATCAGGTGGGCAGATCTTTGTTGGATAGTAACCAACTTCAGGAGGTGTGTTTAGTGTGTACCCATCCAGAAAAGTGGTGAACTGTACATCCAACTCATGCAATGGAGATGTTGGAGAGATTCTGATGAAATGAGCCGGTCACTGCAGATTCTCTGCACTGCTCAATCTGCACAGTCTTGAAAGGACTCATTCAAACAGTTTCTGATTGATAGTAAGCCCATGATGATGCAAATGGGGGCATAAGACAGCATCTCAAAGGAAATGACTGGACTTTCTTGTCTTATCTCCTGTATTCCCATCTTGGGTGTTTCCTGGTATGTCACAAGCGGTGAGGATATTACCCTAAGTCTGTGGCAGTTGATACGCTGCTTCCTTATTACAAGAAATGTGATTGAAGTGCAGCACATTGGAATTTTTTTATTCCTTGCCACTTAATGGCACAAGGATGGCAAAGGAAGGAATTGAAGGTAGTTGGGTCAAGGGCACTTGATGAAGAAATGCAAATACAAAGTAAAAAATGATGAAGGTGTCAGTCCCAATGGGGCATTTGATTTCCCTTTGGCCTCAGCTTGTTTGGGATCCTTCTGCAGACCTTGCCTGATGTTAATGTTGAGGGCAGCTGTTCTCTTCTTGTTACATCCATTCCTGAGAGATATTCCAAAGACACATGAATGGGGAATGACCTCAGTTGAACCACAAAAAACACAGATGTTCAAATCAAAAAGAAAAACTGAGTTAAACAGCACGCAGTGTCAACATTTCTGATCAATGACCTTTAATCAATGAGTGAAAATTGATGGGTGGGGTAGTGAGCTATAGTCAAGGAAAGATCTGTCAAAAATGGTAGTGCAGACCCAGGCAACTAATGGAAAGATGACACTCCATGAGCATGCCCATCTGCAGTTTTGATTAAGGTTTTATTGACCAACAAGATAAATTCTATTTCTCTTTCCATTGGTACTGTCTGGCTTGCTTAGTGTTTTGGCATTCTCTGTTTTGCAACAGTGTGGAGATATTCCTTTGTGGTACACTTGATGACTCGTTCCTTCATTTTATTGTTGACCTAATATTCAATGCAACAATGAAAGTGTGCAGTATTGCCACTGCATAAAAGCTGTGTCAGTCTATTCTGGTAAGTGAAATGTATCCCATGACATTACATACAAAGGAACAAGGGATTTGCCCTATGTACTTGGAGACATTTAAACCTCAATGAACGTCATCAAAACAGATTAAATGTTTGCTGCCTCTCATTTAGTGCTGTGGGATTTTGCTGTGTAAAAAAATGGCTACTGTGTTTACCAATGTGATAGCTTTCAAAATTAATTAATTAGTATGTTGCACGTTGAAATACATACTTGCATGCAATAAATACCAAGTTATTTCATTGCTTAATTGTCAAAACAATGAAGATATTTAAGAAGATAGGATATCAGTCCCCACCAGTGAAATCCATTCCTGTGATCAGATTCATTGTAATTAATGGATTATAAAATTCAGTCTCCCAGAGTTATTGTGTCAAACTCCATTCCTGACCTGCATTAGGTTATTTCTTTGGAGGAAACCCAGTAGAGTAAAATGTGAATGGAACATTTTACGAACAACTTTGTGTTGTGTGTTCAGCCTGAACACATTTGGTCAAATAAAAGAACCATTATCGAAAGGAGCTTTCCATTCCATCAGTATGGGCTGGCTTCAAACAAAGAGGAACAATGCACATTCTTCTGACACCACCCAGTTCCTGGAAATCTCCTCTTCCTCTTCTTCCACCCCAGAAAATTGAACTCAACCTCATCCCCAATGACTCACTCACTTTCACCATTATATTCTGTCAATAGTATGATATCCTCCAGAGTTCATCCACTCTCATGGATCAGGAATGTTTGTGCTCAGTCAGCATTCTGTCCCTCCATTTCAAGTGAGTCTTTGCTTCTAAATGAAGAAAAAATGCAGGGCCAGTCACAGGCAACTTGATGTGCTTTATATATCAGGTTTTAGCCTGTTTCATCTTTTGGACTGACCAACATGCAAAATGCAAAAAAAACTTTCTTCAGTTCATAGGTGATAGAAATCCCCATGCTCTGTGTCAGGAGCACCTTGTGTATCACACAATACCAGTAAAGCCAGTCTTGAATATCCTAAGATTTCAACCATATAACTATTTACAGCATAGAAACAGGCCAGTTTGGCCCCACTCGTCCGTACTGAACCTCATCTCCCACCTAGTCCCACTGACCTGCATTTGGCCCATAACCCTCCACACCTCTCCCATCCATACACCGATCCAACCTATCCTTGTATATTAATATTGATCTCGCTTCTACCACCACTGCCAGAAGTTCATTCCATACCCCCAATCCATGCCCTCTTGTTTGAATCTCCACCATTCTCAGTGGAAAAAGCCAATGCACATTGACTCTATCCATCCACCTTATAATTTTGAATACCTCTATCAAATCACCCCTCAACCTTTTACGCTCCAGAGAATAAAGTCTCAGCCTGCTCAAACGTTCCCTGTAACTCAAATCCTGAAACTCCAGCAACATTCTTGTAAATCTCCCCTGCACTCTCTCTGTACTGTTTATATCCTTCCTGTAATTCGGAAATCAAAACTGCACACAATATTCCAAATTTGGCCTCACCAATGTCTTATACAATTTCTACATAACATCCCAACTCCTGTGTTCTATACTCTGATTTATGAAAGCCAACATACTAAATGCCTTCTTCACCATCCTATCCACATGTGATTCAACTTTCAGAGAATTATGTACCATGTCTCCTAAATCCTTTTGTTCCACTGCACTCCTCAATTGTTTTGATGGAAGTAGCCTGAATAAGGTATCTTATTTATTCAAAGGGATAGCTTTTAATTTGAATTTAATTGCAGTGTTATTGATTATTGAGCAGCATAAGAATCTTTCATGTATTGCAGCATGTATGCCAGAACTAATTTTCCTGTGATCAATCTCCATGGCTATCCCTCAAGGACAAGTATGATGGACTTTGCTTCGTTGATCTATTTATGGCCTCTCAAGTGGCTTAGAAGTCCAATCTTGGCTTTGAAAAATCTTCCGGATTCAGAACAGGTAGTTCCAGATGGCAGATCGGGCTTTTGTTGTTGCTGGCCTCTTTCCATTTACTTCTCTTTTCTAGTTCTGCATATCTGTTGGCTTCGAAAGTTTCTGTTCTTCTCAGATGATGGTTTGCCAGAGTTTCCTGTCCTTGGCATTGATTTCCCAATTATTGATGTCGATGTTACATTTCTTCATGTTGCATTGTTAAGGCATCTTTGAATCTCTTCTGTTGTCCATCTCTTTTACATTTTCCTTCTTTAAGGTGGGAGTAGAAGATTTGCTTTGTCAGACGTTCATCTTCCATCCGAACAACGTGATTGCTCCATCTTAGTTGGTTCTTAATGACATAGGATTCAATTCTTGTTGCTTTTGCTTCATTTAGCATGCTGACATTATTTCTTCTATCTTCCCAGCTGATACTTAAGATGTCTTGAAGACAGTGATGATGGAACTTTTCAAGAGCCTTCAGATGTTGCCTGTATGTTGTTCAGGTTTCTGATGCATACAGAATCATTGGGATCACCTCTACTTTGTACACTCACATTTTAGTTTCTGCTCCAATGTCATGACCATAAAAGACTCTTATTTAGAAATGTCCAAAAGCTCTTCCAGTGTACATAAGCTGATGTTGGATCTCGTCATTAAGGTTGACAATGGAAGTGAGTTGACTTCCAAGATAAGGAAAGTGATCCACATTTTCCCGGGTTGTTTTGCCAAGTTGAATTGATGGTTCTATCTGATTTGTCTCAGTTGGTGATAGTTGGTAGATGATTTGATCTACAGATCACATTGATGAGGTCAATGATGTAATCAAAGATCACGTTGTTGTGATCAATGCCTTGTAACAAATGGCCAACTATTTCCCATTCCTTCTACCTTATTTTCCTGCACCTATGCCGGAAGAAGCAAGTTTACAGTCTTGGCTCCAGCCCTTTATGGCTGGAGGCAAATTTGTTTGTTATATTTCTAGGCAGGGTAGGGATCAGAGGAGAGTGTCAGATCTCCAAGAGTAGCCAGGAGAAGCCCAGTGAATGTCCATGTTTTGGGTTTTATTGCCGGTTGGAGAAAGGGTTGTGCTGGGAATTGATTCAGCCAGGCTACCTTGATTTAGATTAATTGTGATAGAATCATTGTCATAAAGTACAGAGACAGACCCTTCAGCATATTCAGTCCATGCAGTCGCCAAGCACCCATTTACACTATTCCTCAACCCATCTCATTTTATGTTCCTCACATTCTCACCAATTCCCACGAGATTCTGTCACTTGCCTTCACACTAGGGGCAATTTATAATTTACAATCAGCTTGCAAATATTAGGGATATGGGAGGAATCTGAAGCAGCCAGGGGAAACCCACACCGTCATAGGGAGAACATGTCACGCCACACATTGGGGATCAAGGACAAACTTGAGTCACTGGAGCAATAGAGTCGATAAGAACTTAATTTATAAGAGTATAGGAACATAATAAAATAAGAACAGGAGAAGGCCACTTGTAAACAAGTGAGGGGATTTTAATATCAAGATGTTGTTTAACTAGAAACCAATATAATTCAGGAACTATAAAATATGGTATGAATTAGGATGCAATAAAAATAGTTATGGATAACCTGAAAATTAATCTTAAACCTCAAATTAATAAATAGGACTGCATATAGGAATGAGATAATTTACATATGAACATGAGAAATAGGAGCAGGATTAGGCCATCTGGCCTATCTAGCATCTCTGCCATTCAATAAGATCATGGTCAATCTGATTGTGATCTCGGTTCCACCAGCCTGCCTGTGCCCCATCACCCTTAATTCACCCATTCTTCAAACATCTGTCTCTTTGTGTCTCAAATTCATTAATTTTCGCCATCTGTACTGCTTTCTGGGGCCGTGAATTCCATAGATACACTATTCTCTGGGAAATGCATTTCCTGCTTATCTCTGCTTTAAGTCTACTCCCTGAATCTAGAGGGTAGGTTTCCTCATTCTAATCTCAGCTGCAAGAGGAAACAACCTCCTTACTTCTATCTTCTCTCTCCCTCGATATGCTGCTAAAGGATTCCCCCCTTGTCCTTTTAAAATCCAGTGAATATACTCCAAGTCTACTCAATCTCTCCTCATTCAGGGTCAGTGCCAGAACAAGGCTTAATGGGGGGCATTAGGGTAACCATGGGGGACACAATCTGGTGCTTTAAAACTCAGTCAGTGGGGGGAGGGGGAGTTGGTGGTTGGTACCTATCTGCCTACCATGAACATCCTTCATGCTGTGGTGGCACCATTGCCATCTCTCTGGCGTAGCAGACAAACACGCTGCTTATATTGCATGCAAACTAGTGACGCTAGTGCTGTGGGCAGAGGCGGGGGTTACAATACCTCATTTTGGGGGAGGGCAATGGTTGTGAGTGGGTGGGGGGTTCTTACCCATGAATGTCCCCCTCCCTTGGCGCCGACCCTGTCCTCAATGGAAAACCCCTTCAATACTGAAATTTGGACATCTTTGGCTGGTGGGCTGGAAGGGCCTGTTACTACACTGTGTCTCTAAGTTAAATTAACCTTTGCCCTGTGGGAAAGCTTAATTTAATTTTCGATAGGGACTGCATCAATTTATGTTGCATCTCACCATCAGTCTCACAGGAGGAGTGGAGAACATTGCAATCTACTTTGGTGTATCAGTGACACCATTGCCTCTGGATGAAGGAGAAAACATTATTTGGACCAACGGTGGAGGATTGTCCTCACCAGAAAAATTTTCCTGAAACTTATATGGTTATATGGTTATGGTTATGAGAAGAAATGGACCACTCAAAAGTCATGTCATTAGTTATAGAAATCTTATGTACACTTCGAGGTGGAAGTCTTAAAACCCATTAATTTGGCCTACAATGCCTTGCACACAGCAGCGAGGATGCTGTGTGGACTGAGTTCAAGTCAGGTTAGGAAGACAAAATTCACTGGGTATCTGCTCACTATCAAGCGATTCCTGCAGGCCAGATCTAGGACATTGATTGAGGATTGAATTACCCAACAGATGGTTGAACAGGCTATTCGCTGTCCACAGCTGGGCCCAGGATGGCGAGATTTTGTTCAGTGCCTGGTATCAGCGGAGCTAAAACCAAATGTGAATCAGCACCTTTCAGTTGATGAGGGGAAAACAAAATTAAACAATAAAAAGACAAAAGCTTTCAAGTCTTTTCAAAAGCACAGAAGCAGTTGAGGAAGACCAATGGAAGAGGAAGAAAAATCACTACAAAATTGCTCCGGGACTGAACTGATAGCCAGATAGTAGGAGCAGAGCTGCACTGGAGAGAGTTAATGGCTCCAAATGGTCAATAGACAAATGCGCATTTTATATAGCACAAGAAAAGGCAATGGTTGCCATGGGAACTAGAGGCAGTAGATCTCATTACCAGGGTAGGCTGCATTATCCTCTCTAAGGACTTTCTCTTTTCCATTATTTTTTACAAAAGGTCAGATGTCCTTCGAGGGGGCTGGGATAAGTCTGGAAAAGGTGAAACATGTTCATGAATGAATTCCCTGGGTGAAGTTGGGAATAATTCTTCATTTATTTTTCTTTCCTTTGCACTAACGTTCTGAGACATAAAGATCTTCAACCAAATCAGCTCCTCGGAAAACAGATTCCTTCAGCTCACAGTAACCAAGCTGCTCAGTGTAAAAAAAACTTTTCACTTGAATGCAAGAAAAAAGCTTTGGCTGCTCTCTCTTCTCCTACAGCCCACCCACCACCCCCCACCCCCACACCCGGCCCCAACAAGCCATGCCCCTGAAGATGTGTATGGTGTTCAAATGGGGTGGAAATAACTGCATCCACACAGTCTCAAGCTGGCTGTGGAGGGATTAGCATTGCTGGCTGTAACTTGGGTCCTTTTCATTTCTCACCCTGCTTCTTGATTCTAGACAGAGTGTCACCACAGATACACATCAGCTCCACCAGCACTATTCATTCTCCGAGGAAAGCAGCACGCTAATTTCTCACACGAGGCACAAGTGAAAATTGTCAAGGAACCCATTTTCCTCTGAGCAATTGAAAAGCCTGAGATTGGTGTTTGCCCTCAAATTATTAGACTGATTGGAGAGGTGGGATGAATAGCCTGAGTGGGAAGTCTGTCAATTCTCTGAGGGGATACTGTAAATAAGTGAGGCATATTTGTTCCAGAGAGCAGGGCTGTGGAATGTCTAAAAGATACAGTGAGGGATACAGCTGAGTAATACAGCATGGAACAGGCCCTTCAGCCCAACTCATCCAGAGTGACCAATTTAGCATTCTGAGCTAGTCCCGTTTACATCTTTCTAAACCTTTTCTACCTATATATCTGTGTTTTCAGTGTTGTAATTGTGCCTGCTCCTGTAGGTTTCATGGGCAGTGCCTGCCAAATATGGACCACCCCCTGACTGCTCTCAAAAAAAACCCCAAGTCCCTCTTAAGTCTCTCTGTTCTCAACTTAAACCTAGCCCTCTAGTTCTTGAATCATCTAATCTGGGAAAAATGACCACTGGCATTCACTTTATCCATGCCCTTCCCAGCACTCTGTTGATTTTTAATCCTTTCATTTTGCGCTTCCAGAGGTCCTTGAAGCAAAGCTGGGGTTGGCCAACTTTCCTCTTGCCTATTCCTAGTTCTCTGTAGAGGATAATCCTTTGGCATTCTACCATCCTTCATGCAACAGACGTGGCCCAGCCAGCACAGTCTGCATTGTCTTAAAAGCGTGAACATTGTGGGAAGTCCAGCATCATAGATGACCTCAGAATTTTGGACTCTGTCTCTTCAGGTGATGACGAGGATGCACCAAAGGTTGTACAGGTGAAAACTATTGGGTTTCTTACCTGCTTGGAGTAGGTGGTCCAAGTCTCACTACCATACAGCAGGGTGCTGATAACGCATGCATTGTGCACAGCAGTCTTGGTCTTTGTAGTGAGTTTCTGATTCTCCCAGACTAACGAAGAGAGTTGAGCAAGGATCAATTCTGTTCTGCCGATACGCCTATTGATTTCAGCATTGAGGGAGAGTGTGTCGCTAATGGTTGACCCCAAGTATGCAAACTCATGGACCATTTCTAGAATGTAGTTATCGATGGTAATGACTGGTATCTCCGCTATGTTCGGGGCAAGGACATTTGTTTTCTTTAGGCTGAAGGTAAGTTGAAAGTCTTTGCATGCCTTAGAGAAGTGGTCCATGAGAGTCTGTAGTTGCTGTTTGGTGTGTAAGGTTATAGCAGCATCATCGGCAAAGAGCATATCATGTAGTAAGATCTTTCATACCTTTGTACTTGCCCTCAAGTGTGCAGGATTGACAGCTGCCCACCAAACCTGGTGTGGATGTAGACACCTTCTGTCGATGGCCCAAACACATGCTTCAATAGCAGAGAGAAGATGCTGAATAATGTTGGGGCCAACACACATCCTTGCTTGACTCCACTACGAATAGTGAAGGGTTCTGGTGAGCTGCCATCGTACTGAACAGTAGCCCTCATGTCATTTTGGGGGATGGCCAATCTTGGGGAGAATCTGAAATAACCCATCCCTGCCAACAAGGTCGAATGCCTTGATCAAGTCAATGAAAGCAACTTGGAGGAGTTTCTGTTGTTCTCTGCACTTCTCCTGGATTTGATGGAGTGAGAAAATCATGTCAACAGTTGATCACTCTGTGTGGAAATTACATTGAGACTCTGGGTAGATCCATTCTGCTAGAGTATGTCGATGTGCCAGAGTTACATGAGCAAAGACTTTGCCAACAATAGTCAAGAGGGGAGATATCCCTGTAATTGTTGCAGTCGCTCTTGTTCTGGAACAAAGTGATGATTTTGGAGTCACACATAAACTGTGGGATGGCTCCTTCCTTCCAGCACTGATGGAGGACCTTGTGTAAAGATTAGAGGAGTGAGCTCTTGCAGGTCTGATCATGTCTCGAGGGATCCCATCATTCCCAGAAGCATTCTCTGTTGCCAAAATGTCAATTGTCTTACTGAAGTCCTCAATGGTTGGTTCGGAGTCAAGTTCATTCATGAGTAGTAGACAATCGATGGCACCAATGGCTGAGCCAGCAATAGTGCTCAGAGTAGTGTTCTACTCAGCGTTCCACCTGCTTGCTTTTATCGGAGATTAATTCACCACTGGACGACTTCAGGAGTGCTTCTTGCTCTGTAAAGGGCTGAGAGCCTTCTTGATGCCATCATACATTGATCTGATGTTGTCTGTCACAGCTGCTGTCTAGATGTCATCACTGAGCTGGAGTCAGTACTCATTTGTGCATTGCCTTGCAATCTGTTGCACTTTGCTTCTAGCAGCTCAAAGTGCCTGAAGTGTTTGGTCGGTTGGTGAGCGCTTGTACTTTGTGAGAGCTGCCTGCTTGGCTTCGATGACAGAAGTCATGATTTTGGACTTTGCCTCAAACCAGTCACAGCTCTGTGTGGTCTTTCTTCCAAATATAGAGACTGCTGATTTGTGGACGGTGTCACGAAGGTATAACCATTGTTCTGTTGCAGTATCTCCTTGTGAGGAGGTAGTCATAACAACCTGTACTGACTTGGCAAACTGGTCAACCTTTTCTGGTTGTTTCATCTCATTTGCATTGATGCAAGGTTTTCCAATTCATTGGAGTGATGTATTTTCTTCGGATGTAGTTTGATCTTGCAGCATACTAAACATGATCTGTACCATAGTCAGCACTGTGGTATGAGCAGGTGATTAGTACAGAGTTGATGAAAGAGCACCTGGTGATGATCATGTCTAGTTGGTGCCAGTGTTTTAGACCATGGATGTGGCCACAAGACCTTGTACAGAGACTTGGTCTGAAAGTAAGAGTTCATTATACACAGGCCATTATAGGAGCAGAACAAGAGACGTTGACCAATGTCATTTATTTTGCCAATTCCAAAGTGGGCAACACAAGACAACTAGGATTCGTTATTGTTCCCCACTCTGGCATTGAAGTCATCAAGGAGAATGAGGTGCTCGTTACTAGGAGTATTCTGAACAACAGCTTCTAATTTGTTCTAAAACATGTCTATTACCTCAGAGGTGGAGTTCAAGGCAGGGGCAAATACACTGATGAGAGATAATGGGCCATGACTGGTGTGTAGACGGAGAGTAATAAGTCATTCTGATACATTTTTTGGTGGCCTCACCATTTGCGACAAGGAATTCCTAAGGGCAAAACCCACTCCATGCTCGCAGGGCTCATCTTTGTTCTCTCCCTGCCTGAAAATTGTATAGTCCCTTTCATTCAGTGTACCTGAATCTGCCAAACCTGTTTCTTGTAGGGTAGCTATATCTATTTTGAGCCTCAGTAGCTCATTGTTAATGACTGCTGTTTTTCATGCTTCTTCGATATCCTTGAGGTTTTGGTCAAATCCAGTTATCATTGTGTGGACTTTTTAACATCTCAGCTTGAGGAGTGTTGTCTTATTGGATTTGTTTTATTTCCTGTCTGGTGCAGTAGTTACAGACAGCTCTTCATGGAATGATCGATTATCCCCTTGCACCCAATGAAGAAGAATGACTGAGGCATGGCAGCACCTTATTGGCTGGGGGCTGCTCAGTGAAACGCGATGGTCTTTCCCACTGTTGGAAGCAATTCTTGGAGCCATGTTCTATACCAATCAAGCATATGACTTATAACCAGTAACTGCTGTTTCCCGTGTTTGTCCAACACTAAAGCAAAGCAAGAGTGGCTTCTCCAGGGTGCAAGACAGAGCAAAGTTGATACGGAGATCCATCTGTTACCCATGCAGTGGGATTCCCCTCTCCATGCTAATGACAGGTCCAAAGGAACTACAAAAGTCGATACACTTTGGTGCCAGCAGCGTTGCAGGAGTTGTCGTGCAAGGTGGAAAAACCCAACACCCAATCCCAACCAACCAATTTTCCCTTGCAACCGCTGCAACCATGCCTGCCTGTCCTGCATCAGACGTGTCAGTCACCAACGAGCCTGCAGCAGACATGGACATACCCCGCCATAAATCTTTGTCCGCAAAGCCAAACCAAAGAAAAGAGAAAGAAAGAAAGAAACTGGGTACAGCAGTTAGTTGCCTTTGGGGCTCTGACTCTGGATTTTCCCTTGGCATTTTCTCCCATGAGTAGGTTTAGCCACAATGCAGTGAAGGTTTGAAATCGGAGTTTTCCCTCTCCTCGATGAGTTACCATCCGTGGTTCCTTCTATCCTGAACAATTAGTTTAAAGGTGCCAGTTGCCCGCCTTTGCCCCTTCTCCTGTCAGTGAGAAAAGCTCCACTGGGCATAAGAACTATGCCACACGTGATGGCCAGGAGTTGGACTTGGTTGTTAGATGCTGTTTGAGTCGCATGCCGTGAAGAGCATTTGTGTAGCAGTAGGAGCTCGTTCCCACGGCCACCCTTTGGCTATGGCAACCTTTAGAGCCCCATGCCCCTCATGATTTCATAAGCTATAAGGTTACCACTCAGCCTCCTGCACTCAAAGCAATGAAGAATAAACATATGGGATATATCCCTAATACAGTGAGGAGACGAAAGGCAATTCTGATCCGATCTGACATTATTTACGTGAGAGTGAGTGAAATGGAAAATATCAAACAAGACGTGATAACCGAGGACTTGCAAAAATTTATTGCAATCGGGCAAACTCATCGTGATTTGGTGAAAGAGAAACCACATTTGCCCAATTTATGAAAGTTCTTTGAAGAAGAAACACTTGAAGAAACTACAGAGAAGTGCATTGGTGAAATTAGTAGAGCTGCTGTCTCACAGCTGCAGTGACCTGGGTTCATCCCCTGATTTCCGATGCTGCCTGTGTGGACGCTGCCTCTTCTCTCTGAAGCCACAAAGATTTCCTCCAGACCCTCTGGTTTCCTCCCACATTCCAAGACTGCCCCTGATGTGTGACGTAAATGGTAAAATTAACAGGGAATTGATGGGAACGTGAGAAAAAAAAAGAGATTTATGTAGGAGTTGTGCACTATAGAGTCAGTGGGCTGAAGGGCCTGTTCCTATGCTCAATAACAATGGATGAAGGGAACCCACTAGATGTACCATACTTAGATTTCCTGGTGGCCTTTGATGAGGTGCTACATCAAACTGTATTACTGAAAATAAATATTCATGGTGTAGGAAATAGCATAATGACGTAGATTGAAGATGAACCACCTAATGGGAAATAGAGAGTCAGAATAAATAAAAACCATAAAATTGCTCAGCTGGAAATCTAGAATTAAAAAAATAGATGGGAAAAAATTACCAGGCTGGGCAGCATCTGTGGAAAGAAAAACAGAGTTAACATTTCAGGTCCAAGATCCTTTATGGTTTTTTATTATTCTGGCAGTCTGTTTCCCATTAGGTGGTCAATCTTCAATCTATGTCATTAGATACACCACAAATATTTATTTTCAGTAATAATCTTTGATGTACCACTTTAACAATTGAATTAAACCGGCCTTGGAAAAAAAGCTTCAATCAAAACGTTAACTTTGTTTCCCTTTTCACAGATGTTGCCCAATCTGCTGAATGTTACAACAAATTTTTTAAATCAAAAAATTAATATTTTCATTTCAAGTTGGCAATGTAGTAAGCAATGTGCTAGACGTATCAGTATTCAGTTCTTGACTTTTAACTATTTATGTCTATACTATTGGGTCTATGCTATTTCCAGGGAGCAGAATGCTATTTGCCCCTGTAGCGCGAGTCAAAAGAACCAAAGACTTGTTGATCCAAACCAAGGCTTTTATTAATTAAAAGACTGGAGCATATCACAAGTAGGTTGACCAGTCCAGAATGACCTGATCTGGCTAGGAGAAATCCTTTAAGACCTGTCAGTAGGTGTGGCTACACTCTCAGCCAATCACAGTCATCCTACACTACCATCTGTACATATGTACATATACACATTGGTGATAGAATCTGTACTATCACATTCACCCTTTCTTTGAGAACCGACCCCAGGATGGATGGAGGTTAGGAACTGCACCGGTCAGGGGGCCTGACCATCCGGCGTGACCGCTGTGGTGCCGGGAGAGGGGTCGCCGGAGTCGTGTCACCGGGTGCGGCCACTGCTTCGCTCAATTCCCCAACGGCGTTGTTGACAGTCTGGCCTGAGCTGGTGGGGTGGTGATGGTCCCTCTGTTCAAGCACATGACCTGGGGGAGAAGGAATAGGGGGAGGTGGGGTTAAAGGCACTGCTGCGCCTGACCCAGCTTGGGCTAGGTCCCTTGCCGAGACTGTGTCCTCCCGTCCGTCCGGGTACTCAACATCAGCATAATACGGGTTCGCATGGAGCAGAGTTACTCGGTCAAACAAGGGGTCATTCTTAGAGTACCGGACATGGTGTCGTAAAAGGATTGGACCGGGAACCGTGAGCTATGGTCGTACCTGGCTTGGATTTCCTCGGGGAAGAGAACATCCTTTCATGTGGGGTGGCATTGGTCGTGGTGCATAGGACGGAGCAGATGGAGTGTAGGGCACTAGTGAACACCTCCTGCCAGTGAGAGGTGGGGAGACCTTTGGACCGGAGGACCGCTTTCCAGATGGTGGCATTCTCTCTTTTGACTTGCCCATTACCGTGTGGGTTTTAGCTGGTGGTCCTTCTTGAAGCAATACCATGCTGTAGAAGGTACTGCTGCAGCTCTGCGCTCATAAACGAGGACTCCCTGCCACTGTGGATGTAATTGGGGTACCCGAAGATGGCGAAGGTGCTGGGCAAGGCCTCTATAACTGAGGAGGCAGTCATGTCCAAGCAGGGCACAGCAAACAGGAAGCAGGAGTACTCGTCAATGGCTGTAAGAATGTAGGTGTTACAGTTGGTTGACGGTAGGGGCCCCTTGAAGTCTACGCTGAGGCGCTCAAAGGGGCGGGTGGCTTTGATGATGTGGGTGTTCTCCGGACAGAAGAAGTGGGGCTTGCACTCAATGCACACTGGGCAGGCTTGGGTCATGGAGCGAATCTCCTCAACCGTGTAGGGCAGGTTGTGAGATTTGACAAAGTTCACGAACCTAGTGACCCCTGGATGACAGAGCTCCTCATGGAGTTTCTGCAGCTTGTCCAGTTGCATGTTGGCGCAAGTCCCCCTGGAGAGCGCATCTGGCGGGTCGTTGAGTTTACCTGGCCGATACAGCATGTCATAATTAAAGGTGGAGAGCTCGATTCTCCACCTGGCGATTTTGTCATTCTTGATCTTACCTCGCTGGCTAAACATGAAGGAGACCGCACGTTGGTCGGTCAACAGCGTAAAGTGCCTCCCAGTGAGGTAGTGTCTCCAACGATGTATTGCCTCGACTATGGCCTGGGCCTCCTTCTCGACAGACTCTCAGGACCCTGGAGGGTTCTGGAGAAGAAGGCCACTGGCCAACCGTCCTGGTTCAAAGTGGTTGCCAGTGCAAAGTCAGACACATTGCTTTCGACTTGGAACGGAATGGACTTGTCAATGGCGAGCAGCATTGCAGCGACGATGTCCGATTTGATGCGGCCGAAGGCCGCTCTGGCTTCGGTTGACAGGGGGAAGGAGGTGGTCTTGATGAGTGGCCGTGCCTTGTCGGCATAGTGTGGAACCCATTGAGCATAGTAAGAGAAAAAACCCAGGCAGCGTCTGAGTGCCTTCTGGGTGTGGGGGTGGTGGGGGGTGGAAACAAGTCCATGAGGGGACGCATGCCGTCAGGGTCTGGCATGACCACCCCATTCTCCACCACACAACCCAGAATTGCGAGCCGAGTGGTCCGGAAGACACACTTGTCGAAATTGTAGGTCAAGTGCAGCCGAGTTGCAATCTGAAAAAATTTCTCAAGGTTGGCATCATGATCCTCCGTGTCATGGCCGCAGATGGTGACATTGTCCAGATACGGGAAAGTAGCAGTCAGCCCGTTCTGGTCCACCATCTGGTCCATTTCCTGCTGGAAGACCGTGATGCCATTTGTGACCTCAAAGGAATTGATACAGCCGCCCATTTGCTTCGAAGGCAGTGAAAGGTCGGTCTTCTCGGCGGATCGGGAGATGATGATAGGCCGAACGTAAGTCAATTGTGGAAAATACATGGTATTGGGCGATCTGATTCACCACATCCATGATCCGTGGAAGGGGGTATGCATCCAGGAGTGTGAAGCGGTTGATAGTCTGGCTATAGTCAACCACCCTGAGAAACGGCTTCTCCCCGTTTTTAACAACCACTACCTGGGCCCTCCATGGACTCTAGCTAGGTTCGATAATGCCCTCATCCAGCAGTCTGCGCACCTCATTTGTGATAAATTTCCTGTGTTCAGAACTACACTGCCAGCTTTTGGTGGCCACAGGCTTCCAGCCAGGGGTGAGATTTGCAAAACGTGCTGGCGGAGCAACTCGGAGGGTGGAGCGACTACAGGTGAGGCCCCAGGGCGCGAGGACGGGTGGCTTGGGCTGCCGCTGGCAGGAGGTTCCCGGGGTGGAGTGGTTACAGACAGAGAGCGGAGCGTGAGGCCCCCCCCAAAGTGCAGGGAAATGGTTTGAAACTGGCACTGAAAATCCAGTCCCAGCAGAGCAGGGGCGCACAACTGGCGAAGGACTAATAGTTTGAAGTCTGTGAACACGATGCCCTTGACTTTCAGGGTCGCCACGCAGTACCCCTTTACCCCAGTTGAGAGTGATCTGGTCGCCAATGAAATTCTCTGTGTAGTGGGGAGAATAGCTAGTCCGCAATGGTGGGCCAGGTCCAGATGAATAAAACTGTCAGTTGACCCTGAGTCAAATAAGCAAGTGGTATAGTGTCCATGCACTTTAATCAGCTCCATTGCTTTTGTGAGGGGTTGGGGGAAGTCCTGGTCAAGGGTTATTGAGCAGTGGAGTCCTGCGTGATGACGTCACGCAAATAGTGGGGCCTGAAAAAACAGTGTCGGGGAGGTGGTGTTGCTGCCTGCAGCCAAAGGTAAGTGTTGGAGGTCGCTGCTTGCCTTCGGCGGTGGGGCAGTCAGCGAGGAAGCGGTCAGCGGTGGCAGGTCCCCGGACAGCAGCATTGGCGGGTACCGGGTCGGCAGCGTCAATGTGTCCCTGGTGGGCAGCGTCGGCGTGTTCCTGGTCGGCAGTGGCAGCAGGTCCCTGGTTGGCAGTGGCGGGTCCCTGGTCGTCGTCGGTGGTGGGCGTTGAGGTCAGGGCTGGGGCCTAGTCAGACGTTAGGGTGAATGTCATTGCGGCGAGGGTGTGTTGTACCTTGCGCGCTCGGTGTCTGCCCCGTGACGTCAGGCGCTGCCGTGCGGTGGAGTCCTCGCTCTCATTGGATGAGAGCTCTGAGGAAGAAGTGTTTGAAATGGAGAGTGGTGATTTGGGTTCACATGAGGCACTGTGTTTGACGCCGGCCATTTTGGAGCGACAGACTACTGCAAAGTGGCCGTTTTTAAGGTACTTCTGGCACCTGGCTTTTCTCGCCGGGCACTGGGACCTGCTGTGCTTGTTCTTCCTGCAGAAATAACACTTTGGGGTTGTATCGGGCAGCATAGTGACAGTAGTAGGGTAGAGGGAGGGCGTCCTACTCACATTAGGGTGTGGGGTTCAGCCCCGAGTGTACATGTCCATACTTAAGACTGCAGCCTTCATTGTCTCTGCGATCCGGATCATGCCCTCTAGGTTTTCTCCCCCGTGCTCTAGCAGGCGCTGCCTCACCTCATTCGATCGAACCCCGCCCACATAAACATCCCGAATGAGATCATCTGTGGTCTCCACAGCAGTTCTGTCTGGGCAGGCACAGTCCCTGCCCATTGCCCTTAGTGCCTGAATATAAGCTTTACAGGACGCATCGGGCTGTTGCCTCCTTGTAGAAAGTTTGTACCGAGCATAGACCCTGTTCACTGGTCACTCGTAGAGCCCTTCCACCACCTTCATGGCTGCGGCATAAGTGTTCGCGTCCTGGACACTCTGGTAGACTCTCGGGGACACCACAATCATCAATATGTGTAGTCGACGGCTGTCTTCTATCACAACAGGATCAGAGAGCTGTAAATATGTTTTGAAGCATCTCACTCAGTGCTTAAAGGCATTCGAGGCTGTAGCTGACTGTGGGTCGATATTGAGGCATACGCTCCATCCCTTCAAAATTTATTTTAGTTAATAAAATTGTAATACGCGTCGAAAGAACTAAAGGCTTTTATTAACTAAAAGACTGGAGCATATCACACGTAGATCGACCAGTCCAGAATAACCTGGTCTGGCTAGGAGCAATCCTTTAAGACCTGCCAGTAGGTGTGGCTACACTCTCAGCCAATCACAGTCATCCTACACTTCCATCTGTATATATGTACATATACACATTGGTGATAAAATCTGTACTATCACAGCCCCCAACTGCAATTTAATCATTCTAAAACACGTCCATATATTCTCTTTGATTCTTTTAACTTACATCAAGGGCTGATGTGCAGTAGCTTACAGCGCATCCTTAGGAGGTAGGAGGGAAATGGAGGAAACCTATGTGGTCATAGGGAGGAGGTGCAAACTCTACACAGATAGCGTGCAAGGTTAAGATAGACGTTGGGTCCCTGAAAATGGGAGGCAATAACTACAGGCATGAAGGGATCAAAATTATGGCTGCTAAATTTGCAGGCGATACCTGGTTAGATAGGAGAAATAACCTTCTTCAGATAATGAACTTTAATTCTCTCTTGCTATATCTCACTCATTCCAGATCTCCTTATATGACAAAGGCATAAGATTCAGCAGTGTTGTGTGCACTTTTTGAGATGCATTAGCATATTCTTTTTTTTTAATTGATACAAACAGTAGAAGGTCCCTTGGGCCCATGAAACCAGGGTGCAGTGCTGCCGGAGCTCACCGGAGTGCCGCTCTGACACCTCAGTGGGCACCTCTGGCACCCTATGGGGCTGCTCTAGGCATCTCATAGGGTGGCTCTGGCACCTCCTTGTCACTGTTTTTGGTGTGCTCCGGCATCTAAAAAAATTAGCCCCACACCCCTGCATGAAACCTCTGCCACCATTTACACCCAATTAACCTACCAACCCCATTCATATTAAAGAGTTGGACGGAACTGGAGCTCCTGGAGAAACCCAACGCAGGTCATGGAGAGAATGTACAAACTCATTACAGACAGTACGGCAAAAGTTGTGTGAGATAATATATGTGTGATGGCGTTGGAATGTAAGAAGCTAAAACCTACCAGGAGTGCATAGAACAGGACCATCATATTGTCAATTAGTGTACAATGCTGACATGAAGCAATGCTACCATTTGGATTTCAATCGATCTGCCAGCATCAACTTTAACCTTGCAAAACACATCATGATAAAACTCCCACTAAGTCCTAATTAAAACCAGAGACACGGATCACTTGGGCCATCACACACACAGCAATCAGTGGGCATTCAGCCATATTCCATTTGGTCCATTGAAGGGATAGAAGGCTATGAACCAAGTGTTACTGTACATTTGTAGAACCATAGGACCATAGAACACTACAGCACAGACACCGTCCCTTTGGCCCATCTAGTCCATGCCGAACTATTATTCTGCCTCGTCCCATTGACCTGCCCCACCCATAGAACATTGCAGCACAGGATTATTATGAAATAATTACAGAGAGCATTACCACAAGTCATGGGAGCATATCAGAGTATGTTACATTTGGGGATGTGGGTATATCAAGGAAGCACATGCACTGAGGATGTGAAAAGTATTCCAGAGAATTTTACAACAGTGTTGTGGTATATTCCAGAATGTTGATGTGGGGTGGTATAAAATTATATTAGAATGCATGGAAATTTCTAGGGTGCATTTTTTGTCATTGCCTTTTTCAGAAGCTGTGCATTAATGGGGTTCGTTAAATCCAGCATTTCTTGTGATCAACTGGGTTTCCATGGAAGAATTATTTCCACCTTGGTGTTGATTCCACAGACCTCATTGAATCTTCTATTTGAACTCTGAGACACGTTTTGGTTTCACATTTGTCAAATTGATCTAACTGTCGGCAAAAAAAAAAGATCAATGTCAGGAGTTAACCACACTGTGGTTGTTGAGTTTCTTCATGGTGCCATTTAAGACACGGCTTAGCTGGGAAGAAAAGTCCTGAAGTATGCAGGCAATGGAGAATCGAACATTAGCAGGCACTTGGGCACCGCCATTTTATTCAAACACAACTTTATTCGAACTTCATTCAAATTGCTGCTCTGGTTGGAGCATGACCAGGGATCTTCGCTGGCTCAGTCTTTGCTCCCATCTTGTGTGTTGCTTCAGAGAACTTTTACTTTTATAATTTTAAACATTTTTAAATTCTTTCTTATTAATTAATGTATATTTATCTATTTATTTATCTATCTATCTATTTATTTACATGCGTATTTCCCATTTTTTTTGCCAGTTGCTTGGGGTTGCCAATTTCTTGAATGCTGGATCCCGTGGCTTTTAATGCATATGGTTTAAAAACAAAATTTGGAAGGTACTTAAACAGAAAAGAAATAAAGGTCTAAAGCAGGCAAATAGGATGAGGATAGACAGGCATAGATGTGTTTGGTCAAGAGGGTCTGTGACTGTGCTATATGATTCTATGATCACCATACATGTTCCTTGGCAGAATTAGTCAATGAAGTTCAATCACCTGCTTGTTCCTCCTGTTCCTACAATTGTTTTGATTTCAACTATTTTTCCAATCCTCCTTTGGATGTTTCCACTAATTCTGCTTTCACTACTTATCTGACAGTACATTTCACTGTTTTAAAAATGATTTCCTTATTTTCCTTTGATTCTTTACTCACTTAGCCTTGTTCTCTGGCAAACAGCGCTTCTCTCCCAGGAAACAGATTCTCTTTACTTGCTCTAGCATGAGTACACTGGATGTTGAACTCTACTATCAAATAGCCTTGAAGAAGAGTGCTCTGAATGTTTTTAGAAAAGAGCGATCTTCAGAAAAAGTCTTACTAGAGAAAATTGGCCATCCACGGGCCCTCAACGGGAGATTGTACTTTTTTCCTTCATTGTTGTTTTCCTTTGGGTTAGAGAGAATTAAAAATAAAATGTATCCTTGCAACAACTTATTCCAAAACACTTTGCAGCCAGTGAAGTATCTCTGCAGACAATGTTTCAGCAGTGAAAACTTCATGGTAAGTTCTCACAGACAGCTTGGCAACAATGAACCCAAATATCCATTTTAATGATTCTGATTACTTCATCAGGATGCTTTACCTCCCCTTGAAAGAGCAGACAGGGATTCAGTTTAAATTCCCCACCAAAGTCAGCATTTCTGACAATGATTCACTGCTTCAAGAAGCACCAGAAAATCAGATACATTTTAGCACTGAGATCTTTTGAATCCTCAGTCTTCTGACACAGGGATGAATGAGTTCCAATTAAGCCATGGCTTCAATAGCAGTGCTAACACAACCTACCTTTACATGGGGTTCATGACCACATTTAGTGCCCTCTTTATTTGAGAGTGTGGAAGGTAGTCACTCAGGTTTATATCATCCAAGTGTGTCTGTAAGTCTACATCAATGAAATTTTGGATTTAGAACAATTTGCCACTACCTGTTCCAGATAATGCTGATATTCAACACCATATAAAACCTAAAAATTAATTATGTTAAGATGTTCCTGCATTTGACCACTCTTCTTTTTTTTAATTTAAAAAAAATTTTCACACTATGAACCATATTAATCAAAATACACACAAACATTTTCCTCTTGAATATAGACAGTGTCATTTTCTCCTCTTTTGCCCCCTCCCTTCCCTTGCTCCTTCCCACCCGCCTCCAAACCCATTAAACGTTCAACATATACAATACAATAAACCCATTAAACAAGGTCATTACACAATGAAAATAAACAAGAAAATTATGATATCTACTTTTATACACTGGATAAATTCATTTTGTCTTCTTCTCATTCTATCATTTTAGGGGGTGGAGGTCCGAGGCAAGCCCTCTCTGTTGTGTTCCATGTACCTTTCCCAAATTTGTTCAAATAATGTGACTTTATTTTTTAAATTATATGTTCTTTTTTCCAATGGAATACATTTATTCATTTCTATGTACCATTGCTGTACTCTTAGACTCTCTTTCAATTTCCAAGTTGACATTATTTGCTACAGCTAAGGCTATCATAATAAATCATTTTGAGCTTTGTCCAGTTTGAGGCATAATTCCTTACTTCTTATATTACTTAGAAGAAAGATCTCTGGAATTTTTGGTATGTTGCTTTTTGTGATTTTATTTAATACCTGATTTAGATCTTCCCAAAACTTTTTCACTTTCTCACATGCTCAAATTACATGTACTGTTGTTCCCATTTCCTTCTTACAGCGAAAACATCTATCTGATAATGTTGGATCCCATTTTTTTTAAATTTTGGGGCGTGATATATAACCTGTGTAACCAATTATATTGTATCATGTGTAACCTCTTGTTTATTATATTCTTCATAGTTCCAGAACATAATTTTTCCCATGTTTCATTTTTTATCTTTATGTTTAAATCCTTTTCCCACTTTTGTTTGGGTTTATAGCTTATTTCATCATTTTCTTTCTCTTGCAGCTTGATGTACATGTTCCTTATAAATCTTTTAATTATCATTGTGTCTGTAATCACATATTCAAAGCTACTTCCTTCTGGTAATCTCAATCTGCTTTCCAATTTGTCCTTTAAGTAGGCTTTTAGTTGATGGTATGCAAATACTGTACCATGAGTTATTCCATATTTGCACTTCGTTTGTTCAAATGATAATAAATTATTTCCCAAAAAACAATTTTCTATTCTTTTAATTCCTTTTCTCTCCCATTCTCTAAAGGGAAGGTTATCTATTATGAAAGGGATTAGTTGATTTTGCGTCAATAATAATTTTGGTAGTTGGTAATTTATTTTTTCATTTCTACGTGAATCTTCTTCCAAATGTTGAGTAAATGGTGCAGTACTGGTGAGCTTCTATATTGCACCAGTTTTTCATCCCATTTATAAAGTATATGTTCTGGTACCTTCTCCCCTATTTTATCCAGCTCTATCTTGGTCCAATCTGGTTTTTCCCTTGTTTGATAAAAATCTGATAGATATCTTAATTGTGCTGCTCTATAATAATTTTAAAAATTTGGTAGCTGCAAACCACCTTGTTTGTACCATTCTGTTAATTTATCTAGTGCTATCCTTGGTTTCCCCCCTTTCCATAAGAATTTCCTTATTATTCTCTTTAGTTCATTGAAGAATTTCTCTGTTAAGGGAATTGGTAACAATTGAAATAGGTATTGTATCCTTGGGAAGATATTCATTTTAATGCAATTTAGCAATTAATACTATCAGTGTTAGTGGCAATTCTTTCCAATGTTCTAAGTCATCCTGTAATTTCTTCATTAATGGCTGATAATTTAATTTGTATAGGTGGCCTAAATTATTATCTAATCCCTAGGTATCGGATTCTTTTCTAAACTCTGTGTAATCTGTATTATTCATTGGCATCACTTCACTTTTATTTGCGTTGATCTTGTACCCCGATATTTCTCCATATTGCTTCAATTTCTTATGTAATTCTTTTATTGATATTTCTAGTTCTGTTAAGTGTACTATGATGTCATCTGCAAATAAACTGATTTTATATTCCTTCTCTTTTATTTTATCCCTTTTATTTTATTTTCTGTTCTTATCAGTTCTGCCACTGGTTCTATTGCTAAAGTGAACAGTGAGGGAGATTGTGGACATCCCTACCTAGTTGACCTGCTTAATTTAAATTTGTTCGATATATATCCATTTACTGTCACCTTTGCCAATGGTCCCTTATATAATGCTTTAATCCAATTAATATATTTCTCTGGTAGGTTGAACCTCTGTAATACTTTGAATAAATAATTCCATTCTACCCTGTCAAAGGCTTTCTCTGCATCTAAAGCAACAGCTACTTTTGGTATCTTATTTCCTTGTACTGCATGGATTAAGTTAATGAACTTACAGACATTGCCCGTTGTTCGTCTTTTCTTAATAAATCCAGTTTGATCTAGTTTTAATATTTTTGGTATACAGTCGGCCAATATGTTTGCTAATAGTTTAGCTATTATCTTATAATCTGTGTTAAGGTAGAGATATTGGTCTACACGATGCTGGTGTTAATGGATCTTTCCCCATCTTTGGTATTATTGTAATTATTGCTGTTTTACATGAATCTGGCATGTTTTGTGTTTCTTCTATCTGGTTCATTACTTCCAGGAGAGGAGGAATTAATAACTCTTTAAATGTTTTATAGTATTCTATTGGGAGTCTGTCCTCTCCAGGCATTTTATTGCTCAGTAGCTTTTTTAATATATCCTGTATTTCCTCTATTTCAAATGGTTTTATCTATTTGTTTTGCTCCTCTTCTTGCAATTTCGGTAGTTCAATTTTAGCTAAAAACTCATCTATTTTGTCTTCTTTCCCTTTGTTTTCAGTTCGGTATAATTGTTCATAGAATTCCTTGAAGTTTTCATTGATCTCTGTTGGGTTATATGTAATTTGTTTGTCCTTTTTCCTCGATGCCAATACCATTCTTTTAGCTTGTTCTGTTTTAAGCTGCCAAGCTAGTATTTTGTGCATTTTTTTTCTCCTAGCTCATAATACTTCTGTTTTGTCTTCATTATGTTCCTCTCCACCTTATACATTTGTAATGTTTCATATTTTATTTTTTGTCTGCCGATTCTCTTTCTGTTGTATCTTCTGTTGTTGCTAGTTCTTTATCAGTACTTACTATTTCCCTTTCCAGCTGTTCTATTTCCCGATTGTAGTCCTTTTTCATCTTAGTTACATAACTTATTATCTGCCCTCTGATGAAGACTTTCATTGCATCCTATAATATAAATTGGTCTTTCACTGATCCGTATTTATTTCCAAGTATATTTTAATTTGGCTCTCAATACATTCTCTAATTTCCTGTCTTTTAAGTAGCATGGAGTTTAATCTCCATCTTTATGTTCTTGGTGGGATGTCCTCCAGTTCTATTTCTAATAACAGGGGTGAATGAACCGATAACAATCTAGCTTTATATTCCGTTTTTCTAACTCTCCCTTGGATATGGGCTGACAATAGGAACAGGTCAATCCTTGAGTATGTTTTATGTCTACTCAAATAATATGAGTATTCCTTCTCCTTTGGGTGTTGCCTCCTCCATATATCCAAAAGTTGCATTTCCTGCATTGATTTAACCATAAATTTGGCTACTTTGTTCTTTTTGCTAGTCTTTTGTCCAGTTTTATCCAAATTAAGGTTAAAGTCCCCCCCTATCAATATATTCCCCTGTGTATCTACAATCTTCAAAAAAATATCTTGCATAAACTTTTGATTCTCTTCATTAGATGCATATATATTGACCAAATTCCAGAATTCTGAATATATCTGACACATTACATATCTCCCTGCTGGATCTATTATTTCCTCCTCTATTTTGATTGGTACATTTTTATTGATTAATATAGCTACACCTCTGGCTTTTGAATTATATGATGCTGCCGTTACGTGCCCTACCCAGTCTCTCCTTAATTTATTATGTTCCACTTCAGTTAGATGCGTTTCCTGCTCGAATGCTATATCTTTTTTATTTTTTCAGTAAATTTAATAGCCTCTTCTTTTTGATTTGGTTATGTATTCCATTAATATTTATAGTGATATAGTTCAACATGGCCATCTCATACTCCGTTTACACCTCATTTCCGCTTCCTCAGCACCACCTTTCCCATTTTCCCCATTTTCATCTCTCAGTTTTCCTTTTTTGAACTCAATGTATGACAACACTTCTAAAACATAAAATACTTCAACAACTCCCACATCTAAATTTTTCTTAACCCCAAGTGTCCCTCCCCTTCTCTGAGTCACCCCTTGTCCCTTGCCCGGCAACCACAACTCCCTTCTCCATTCGGACTGCGAACCCGTTCACAAGCGTCAACTGATTTCGCAGTGACTGTTATTCTCTACCACCAAACCCTCTCCAGAAAAGACTTTTATCTTCACATTAAAACAAAGCTCCCCCTCTTTTATTCTCTTTTTTCTCCTCCTCTTTTTCCCCCTTCTCCCTTACTTCCCTTCTTTAGTTCTTATACATTATTTTTACATCTTTATATGTAATTTGTCGTCATTCTTTGTTCTTGTTACATCTCTTCATCTTTCTTTCTGTCCTGCAGATAGATGTTCTGCAAATTCTTGTGCTTTCTCTGGATCTGAGAACAGTCTGTTTTGTTCCCTGGGATAACTATTTTAAGCACCGCTGGATATCTTAACATAAATTTATAGCCTTTTTCCATAGGATCGATTAAGCTATGTTAAACTTCTTTCTCTTCTTTAGGAGTTCAAAACTTATGTCTGGGTAGAAAAACTTTTTTTGACCTTTGTTCTCCAGTGGTTTTTTGTCTTCTCTAATTTTATTCATTGCATTCTCCAATATATTTTCTCTTGTCGTGTATCTCAGAAATTTTACTAGAATGGATTTTGGTTTTTGTTGTGACTGTGGTTTCGGGGTGGTTTCGGGGCTAATGTTCTGTGTGCCCTTTCTATTTCCATTCCTTCCTGCATTTCTGGCATTCCCAGGACTTTTGGGATCCATTCTTTTATAAATTCTTTCATATCTTTGCCTTCTTCATCTTCCTTTAGGCCCACTATCTTTATATTGTTTCGCCTACTATAGTTTTCCATTATATCCATCCTCTGAGCTAACAACTCTTGTGTTTCTTTAACTTTTTTGTCACTTTCTTCTAATTTTCTTTTTAAGTCATTCACTTCCATTTCTACAGCCATTACTCATTCTTTCACATTTTCTAATCTTTTCCCTACATCTGTTATGACCAGTTCTATTCTACTCACTTTTTCTTCTGTACTTTTCATTTCACTAAATTCTAGTGTCAGCCATTCTTTTGATGCTTTCATTTGTTCTTGAATTTTTAAAAAATCTATGTACTGTCCATTCATTTTACCTTCTATTCTTCTGTGCAGAAGTTCTTCTTCTTCTTCAGTGTCTGCTCTTGGGTATGTGTCTTTTACTTCTCTTCCTTGTATCTGTGTCTCTTCTGACTTTCTTGTTGAGCGGCTTGCCTCAGTTTGTTGGGTGTTTTTTTTCATGATGTTGGTCCTCTTTCTCTGGGCTAGTTAACTGTTGGGCCTCCTGCTGCTGTTTTTATTTCTCATCACTCCCTTTCCCGTTGCTTTCTTCTTCTTCCAGCTGAGAGCCCTGCACATCTCTACGCAGTTGCACACCTCTGTTTGGCTCAGTGAGCCATTTTTGCAGTCCCGCGGTCAGGAGGTCATGACCCTGTGGGGTCTCCACTAACCTCAGGGAGCGGGCTCCTCTGTCCAATGTGGGTCCCTGCTTCTTCATGCAAGTAAAGCCTTCTCCTTTCTCTTCCGGGGTCTTTCCTTCTTCCTTTTTTCCCGATGTTTTTGGTTTTTCTTTCTTAGGTGCCATTTTCTTTCTTTTCTCCGCACCTTTATCTTTTATTTGTTGTGTTTTGTGTTTCTTGATCTTTGCATTTCCTTCACTTTTTTTCTTCTTTTCTGGAGAGGGCTGGTATTCTCCTATCGGCCACTACTCCATCATGTGACTCCTCCCTGACCATTCTTGTTGATACTGCAATAGTGCACCCTCAGAACCCTCTTGCACATTCCTTAACACTTGCTATGATTCACTCTTCAAGTACTCAATATTCACTAACAGTGGATGAATGATACAATTTACCTGTAAGTAAAGGTTCTTCCCCAGAGCATTGCTGTAGTTTAAGTGAATAACCAGATGGTCTTCTCGATCATAGCATTTGTCCAAGCAATATAATGTTGTGTGTGAGAAGGCTTTTACATTTGCAGAGTTCATCATTATCAAGACCAGACAACAGCATGCTTTGCAAAATGTAGTCTTTAGCGCAATCTTCCAATGAAATGCAAAGGTAGGGAAAAATGTATAGTTCAAGAGAGAATAGAAGGAGAGATTAGAATATCTGGTAAGAAGTTTATTAGCATCTATTTATTATCACGTCATGTACCAAATGTAGTGTGACAACTAAAATTAACGTGTAAATCATTTTCATCTGTCCACACATTGGATGGACCTCTAGTTTTACACTATTTTACTGGCATTTTGGAAATGGTAATACTCATGATTGAATGAAATAATGTTGTGAAATCTGCTGCTCAGAGGTTTCCGACATACATTTAGGGTAAGGGTCAGACATAATAGAAGACTGTGCCACTGGTTTGGATGAAGAATAGCCCTGCAGATGATTCCATCTCATTTTTCCATCCTACCAATCATTTCTTCTCCTGCCAGTCTTACTCAGCAAACACTGGGACTTCCATCGAACAATCTCCCAATTATAAGCTCAGGTTGTGAATGAAATGAATCCACTGTTTTCATCTCAAAAATAAATGATTATTAGTTTCTAAGTTCATAAATATTTCTTGTGTCCACATTACAGTTTTTCCCCTGTGACATCTTGTCACCATCTTGTACTGTTTTATGCTTATTTTCTTATCTCTGTATATTTCAGCTATTACAACAAAGCATTCTCTATCGTATTTTGTCAGAGCTGGAGATCAATAATGATGTAGACATGGTGCAGGCAGATTCCATTGTTTTCCTCATCTCTATTTGTCACATTTTTGGCCCAAAATGTGAAGTTAATAAAACATTAAACACAAGTTTTATCAGGTAAACTTCTCGGGGTCTTTATTTTCCAGTTTCCTTTGTTCTCCTGCTTGTGCTCTTATCTCTCTCTCATACCACGTGACTTCCGGTACATCTCATACATATTCATTATCATGACATCCCTCCTTTAATCAGAAATAAACTTTACCTTCACTTACCAATGTCCCTCGGAAACCTACAAACATCGTAACTAATGGTAATACTATAACTCAACTACTTAAAATTTACTTCCTACAGCACTCATACATGCACTTTATGATATAAGATTAAAATATTGTCCCAAAGTTCTTATTAAAACTATGGCACAAAGTCTTCGTACCGTTTGGGAGCTTTCCGGTTTCGTTTCGGCCTGCCTGCGATATTGTCATCGCTTCTCGGTTGTTCACTCTCAGCGTCGGAAATACTGCTCACCACGGCTTCGGGTGTTTCTGGCGCTCTAGTCACTTCATCAGGAGTACTGGTAACTGCCTCTGGAACATCATCAGGTCTCTCAGTTTCAGCATCTCGTATTGTCCTTTCAACCTCTTCGCTCGATGTAACTCTGGACTGGTACCTTTTTACACCTGATACATTTCTCTTATACAGGACTCCAGTCGGAGACTTGACTGTCACCATACTGCCACTTCTGGATACGACAGTATAGGGTTGATGGTAATAAGGTGTGTCTAGCTTACCACCAGTTTCATGCCTCACTAGAACATTATCTCCTGGCATGATGTCTGAGTACTTGGCTCCACGTTTCGAATCTGTGTACAGCTTTGCTGCACCTTTCTTTTCAGCATCGTGGTCCCTCATCTCCTGGTCGTCTCGGATTTCCTTTATTTCTGGCATTTTTGTGCGGATTTTTCTCCCAAAAAATGCTTCTGCAGGACTTTTTCCAGTGGTTGCATGAGGCGTTGCTCGATAGACAGCCACATAAGATAGCAATGCTTCTCGCCAATTTTGTCCTTCTGCGTGTGCAATCCTTAATTGTTTTTCAATGGACTGATTTTGTCTCTCTACTTCCCCATTGGCTTGTGGCCATTTCGGAGTTACTTTATGATGGTGGATACCTGTGGTCCTCATGTATTCCGCAAATGTCTCTGAAATGAATTGTGGACCATTGTCAGAGTATAATGTAACAGGTAATCCATATCTTGCGAATATCTCTGCTAATGCTTGTATTGTTTTTTCAGTGGTTGTGGACTTCAACACCACGTACTCATAGTATCTGCTGTAGTAATCTATCACTACCATAATTGATTCACCCGTCGGTAAAGGTACAAGAAAATCAACAGCTACATCGATCCATGGTCCTGTCGGGAGTTGCGTACTCTGGATCGGTTCTGGCGGATTACTCTTACTTGTGATTTGACATCCGTGACAAGTTTTAACAAATTTCTCTGCGTCTTTATCACAACCTGGCCACCATACCTTGGTCCTGAGGTTTTGCTTGGTACCAACAATACCTAGGTGTCCTTCATGCGCTAAGGATACGATCTTCGGTCTCAATCTTTGCGGTATCACCAATCTGCAACCTCTCAATACCCACTGTCCGATGCAACAAAGTTCGTCTCTAATGGGAATGTAAGCCTTGTGAGTACACTTGTCCCATTGTCCACTCTGTATGCATTCTCTTACTTCCATGAGTTCTGGATCACGTTCGGATTCTCTCTCGACTTCCTTCGTAGTCACAGTTTTCGGTGTCGACTGAATAGCTACGAAGCATACAAAGCTCTCTGTTTCTGTTCCCAATTCTGACTTGGATTGTGGACCACCATCCTTCACCAATCTGGACAGCGGATCAGCAATGTTTGTTTTCCCTGCAATGTGGATTACTTTATATTTGTAGGGTTGTAGTCTGAGTACCCATCTCTCTATTCTGGCACATGGTTTGGATCTAGGTGCATAGATCACCTCTAATGGCTTATGATCTGTGATGAGTTCAAATTCAATGCCGTATAAATATGCATGGAACCTCTCACAGGCCCATACAAGTCCGAGTGCTTCTTTCTCTGTCTGAGAGTATCTTCTTTCCACATCTGATAATGATCTGCTGGCATAGGCAATGATTCTTGGTCCTCCATCATGCATCTGGACCAACACAGCTCCTAAACCAACCGGGCTGGCATCCGCTATGACTTTGGTTGATGCCGCCGGATCGTAATATCCAAGAGTTTTTGCATCTGTCAGGCTTTGCTTCAGTGCTGTGAACGCATTCTTCTGCTCAGATCCAAAATGAAATGGTACACCTTTCCTGGTTAGTTTCCTTAGTGGTTCTGCCACTGTAGCGAAATTAAGAATGAACTTTGCACAAAAATTGACCAATCCCAGGAAATTCCTCACCTCTGTTGCGTTCTGAGGTGCACGTGGCTCTGCAATAGCTTTCACCTTGGCCTCTGCAGGGTTTAGTCCTTCCCGTGTAAGTCTGTGTCCCATGAAGTCCATTTCTGACACTCCGAACTGGCACTTGTTTCCATTCACGGCAAGGCCTGCCTCCTGTAGTCTAGATAGTACACGCCTCAACCGTTTGTCATGCTCTTCCTTCGTTGGTGCATGGACTATGATGTCGTCAGAAATGTTGGCAACTCCAGGAATGCCTTGAATCACTCGATGGATTTCATACTGGTAGATCTCCGAAGCTGCATTAATTCCAAATGATAGTCTCTTGTAACGATACAATCCACAGTGAGTCACGTATGTTGTTACATCTCGGGAACCTGAATCCAGCTCTAATTGATGATAGCCCCATTTCAGATCAATTTTTGAGAATACCTTGCTGGTAGTTAGTTCTTGAAGTATTTCCTCCACTGTTGGTATAGGGTGTCGTTCTCTAATTATAGCTTCATTGGCCATTCTCATGTCAACACATAGTCTTATGTCACCCTTTGGTTTGGGCACAATCACTACGGGACTGACCCATTGTGTCGAATGTTCCACCGGTTCAATAATGTCTTGTTCGATCAATTCTTTAATTTTGGCTTCGACTTTCCCACGAAGTCCAAACGGAGTTCGGCGCATTGGTTGTGCCTTGGGTTTGACCGTTTCATCTACCGCTAGCTTCAATTGTCGACCTTTCAGCTTTCCTACTCCTTGGAAGACTGCGGGGAATTCTTGCTTCATATCCTCGTATGACTGAATTGAATTGACACAAGCTCCAATATGAAGTATTGCCAGGTCTTGCGCTGTGCTTCTACTCAGCAATGGTTCTCCCCTCTCTTCTATGACCATAAACTCTGCTTCGGTGTACTTATCTCCAGCTTCAACAGTTGCAGTAAAACATCCAATGGTCTGCAATGGCTTGGTTGCTGTGTATGGATACAGTTTCTTGGAACACTTCTTTGAGGTACAGATGATCTTTTTCCTTTTCAACTTCTCCCATAAATGTCGATCAATCACATTACTGTCACTGCCTGAGTCTTCAATGACCTGCACTGTCACTCCACCAATGATCACTGGGACCTTCTCATGATGTACTTCATTCAACGTAAATTGGTAACACCTCTGTTCCTCCTGGGTATCATCGTCGTCACCGTCTATCTGGTGAATGGTATCTTTCTTTCCAGGATACTTTCCTTTCCCCCAGGCTTTGCCTTTGGAAGTTGTACTCTTCCTCTTCTGGTCTGCATTGGACTTGCTTTTGCACTTCTTTGCAAAGTGGTCCTTACCTCCACACTTTCTGCAAACTTTGCCTTTGGCCGGGCAATAGTGGTCTTTTCCAAAGTGACCTCAGTTTCCACATCGATAACACTCCACGTCATGTGTCGGCGTATATCTTGGCTGATTATGGCGATGTGAGAGCCTCTTAATTTGCTGGCCTGAGTTGTCTTTCAGGGTCATGGTATGAAATTGCCCTTCAACAGCCTCTAATGCAGCAGCAATGGTTAAAGCATCAGTGAGTTCCAACTCACTCCCTCTTTCCAGTAGATGTCTTCTGAGTTTATCTGATCTGCAGTGCTGTACGACTTGATCCAATAATTGGTTGTCCAAATCAGCTGGCATGTAATTGCATCCAACAGCTAGCTGGCGTAGTCTCGTCACGTACTGAGCAATTGTCTGGCCATCTTCTTGTCTCGTTCTCCGAAACAAATGGCGTTGAAATGTAGCATTTGGTGTCACTACATAGTGTGCATTTAATGCATTACCGCTTTCCGGTACTCATCCTTTCTTCCAGTATTCAAAAGTGTCTTAAATGTTTCCCGAACTGAGGGTCCTGCAGTGAAAAGAAGTAACGCCCTCCTCTGCGCTTTTTGTTCAACTGTACCGGTATCTAGAAATAGGCCACGACTGTCGGCATAAGATTCAAATTCTTCCAGCCATGCCTTCCACTTCACACTTACAGTGCTTGCATCACCCGTTGGGTCAAATTGAGCAATTCCACTATGTGTTAGAAAGTCACCGTCTGCCCCAGCCATGAGGAAATATTCCAACCCCAAAAGTACAGAGTCACAGAGAAAATTCTTATCACCTTGAAGTTGTCTGTAATCCTCTGTAATCTTGTTTAGTCTTTAATTTTCTTCAAGCTTCTTTCATCCTCGTCGCCAATGTCACATTTGTGGCCAAAAATGTGAAGTTAATAAAACATTAAACACAAGTTTTATCAGGTAAACTTCTCAGGGTCTTTATTTTCCAGTTTCCTTTGTTCTCCTGCTTGTGCTCTTATCTCTCTCTCATACCACGTGACTTCCGGTACATCTCAAACATATTCATTATCATGACACTATTGACTCAAGGACTTGTGATGCCTCTTCATAGATTCTGGTGAACAAAGTCATTGAAAACAAGGCAGGTTGAGAAAGCAGTTAATAAGGCTTCATAGATAGAATGTAGAGTCTAAAAGCTGAGGAATTTTATACAACTGATTCTTCATTTAATTCTGGTCTGGCATCTGCTGTAGTATCGTTTTTAATTTTGGTTCAATTGTGAAGACATGAGAGAAAATAAAGATGAATGAGGATGGTTCTTGGGTGAGGGACTACAGTTATATTGACATATTGGAGAGTATGGGATTTATTCTCTTTCAAGATGAGAAGACTGACATATGATATAATAATGTTACATAACAGAACAGCCACAATAATTCACCAAGACAATATTACTTTTAAAATAATATCTTTATTAATAATATAACATCTTACTTAAATCTAAACTTAACCCCAACTATGCTCAAATATACCTGTCTATGTGTGTGTGTGTGTGTGTGTGTGTGTGTGTGTGTGTGTGTGTGTGTGTGTGTGTGTGTGTGTGTGTGTGTGTGTGTGTGTGTATTGCCCAAACTCTTTCAGCTTAGGCACAATTCTGGAAAGTCAATTCCTAAAGCTCAGTCTTAGAAATCCTGTGTTGAAACTCAGAACTTTTAAACTGTTGTTCAGAAGTAATTACAAAGTAGGTAAGACACTGAGTCATCAGACTGCCTTTAAATCACAAATCCTTGTCGAGTTGTTTCCAGAGAAATGCTCTTTCATACAAATGATCGTCACAACTTCCCCCTTCTTTGTATAAGGGAAACAAAACTTGTGACTTCCACAATGCTTCCAAGAACCCAGGCAAGGGTCATACAAAATGGCCATCAGAATGGTCACAATCCAATAAAGCAATTGTCTTGGATCAATCAAAAATGACCATTACAATGGTCACAGTGATTCACTGTTTTCCCTGACAAAGAGAAACAGCAGAAGTGTCCATTTCACAGAACTGTTTCAACTCCGTGTTTTTAGACCCCTTGCTTGATCAATTCTGGTTTCAGTTTCAATATCCCAAAAAAACCATAATTTAATAATCAGACAACTTCTCTCTGAACAGATGTCTTTTCCTTGAGTAAAGAATCCATTGCTCTGGTTTTTAATTGAGACCATTAACTCTGTTTATTGCTTGGACTCAGGTGCCTCTGCATCTGTAAAAATGTTGATATGAAATATGTGAGTGATTTGCACCATGTTCCAACCCCTAAAATAACTCACTTTAAAAAAAAGAGAGGCTTGCAAACTAACAGTAAAACCCTAGGTATCCAAATTGGAGAAATGAATTTTCCGATTGCTTGAAGTTGCATGTTGTGTGGATTACCAAACTAATGGCGAGGCGTGCCAATTTTAAACTCATATTTTTGACCTATTTATTTTCCTTGACTTTTTTTCTGGTTGCTTGAGTTGCATGAATTCCTGGGTAGAGTGGATACTGCCCCTGTTGGTGGAGGGTTCAAGGACAAGAGATCATAGGTAGGAAATAAAGGGCAAGAGAATTAAGAGGGACAGGAGGAAAACTTTCCATGCATGTGGATGACATTTCGAATGTATTGCTTGAAGAAGTGGTGACACAGGTACAGTACACAAATATGCTGGAAAAACTCAGAAAGTTATGCAGCATCCATAGGGAGTAAAAGGAAGTCAATGTTTTTCCAGCACTTTTTTGAAACAATCACATGATGGATTCCCAGATAAAGCTGAAGCTGCAAAGAACAGTGGACCATGAGGTGAACAGAGAAGAAATAGGCTTGGGCTTCTGACCTACAGGAATGGCATGTGAGTTGCTCCTGAGTTTATAATGTTAGTACCCTTGTGAAAAAAGATGCACATAGTTGTGGAAAAAAGCTGTGGATGTTGTCTATTTAGACTTTAGTAAAGCTTTTGACAAAGTTCCCCACAGGAGGTTAGGAAAAAAGGTGGAGGCATTAGGTATAAATAAGGAGGTAGTGAAATGGATTCAGCAACGGTTGGATGGGAGGTGTCAGAGAGTAGTGGTAGAAAATTGTTTGTCCAATTGGAGGCCGGTGCCTAGTGGAGTTCCTCAGAGGTCGGTCCTGGGTCCACTATTGTTTGTTATATATATTAACGATCTGGAAGTAGGGGTGGAGAATTGGATAAGCAAGTTTGCGGATGATACAAAGATTGGTGGTGTTGTGGACAGTGAGGAAGATTACAGTAGATTAAAAGGTGATTTAGGAAGGCTGGAGGTGTGGGCTGAGAAATGGCTGATGGAATTTAATAGAGATAAGTGTGAGGTGTTACATTTTGGAAAGGCAAATCTAAATAGGTCATATGCATTGAATGGTAGGCTACTGAGATGTGTAGAGCAACAAAGGGATTTAGGAGTGATGGTAAATAGTACCCTCAGGGCTGATACTCAGGTAGATGGTGTGGTGAAGAAGGCATTTGGAATGTTGGCCTTCATAAATCAGAGTATTGAATTCAAGAGTAGGGAGGTTATCATGAAATTGTACAAGGCATTGGTGAGGCCAAATTTGGAGTACTGTGTACAGTTTTGGTCACCAAATTATAGGAAAGATATAAACAAAATAGAGAGAGTACAGAGAAGGTTCACAAGAATGTTGACAGGATTTCAAGGTTTGAGTTACAGGGAAAGGTTGTGCAGACTAGGGCTTTTTTCTCTGGAGCATAGAAGATTGAGAGGGGACTTGATAGAGGTGTTTAAGATTTTAAAAGGGACAGACAGAGTAAACATAGATAGGCTTTTTCAATTAAGAGTGGGGGAGATTCAAACTAGAGGGCATTGTTTAAGATTGAAGGGGGAAAATTATAAGGGGAATATGAGGGGAAATTTCTTTACGCAAAGGGTGGTAGGGATGTGGAATGAGCTTCCGGCAGACGTAGTTGAGGCGGGATCATTGGTTACATTTAAAGATAGACTGGATAGTTACATGGAAAGGAGAGGACTGGAGGGGTATGGACCGGGTGCTGGTCAGTGGGACTAGGAAGGTGGGAATTTGTTACGGCATGGACTAGTAGGACCGAACTGGCCTGTTCTGTGCTGTAAGTGGTTGTATGGTTATATGGTTAGATTTGATATAATTTTTAAGTAGGTTGCTTTTAAACCTTAATAGAATTTAAGAATGGACAGATCCCATGTGATATTTTCTTCTTCTTTCACTTGCTAATTCAATTTCATGCAGCCTTCACAGTCACAGGATTCAATTTAGCCTATTGAACCTGTAATATTCTTGGGAATTTTTTTGGCTTGTTTGCCCACTCCAAAGCCACAACATATTTCTTTTCCCACAAGCTCCACCCACAAACTGTCTATGAATATCTAATCCTCAACTCCCCTGCCCTCACACAATATAATATACAAAGAATATATATTGAAATGCAGCCAGTAAAACATTGCTTCAAAATATTATGTCAAGCAACTTCATTGCAGTATTTGGTGGCCTCAGTTTATAGATTTATGTGGGATGTTGGGAGTGCATTTCTAAGCCAACAACAGCACTGTGGCAAAGGTCTGCCTTTCCCTGTTCCTTCAGTGAAGTAGCGCCAAAATGAGAAAGAGAAGTCTTGTTGAAATTCATCATAAAACTAGACTCTAAAAATAGGCTTAGTGTGGATATTATTACCTTGGCAATCTTCCTGAGACAATGAAAATTTTTGCTCTTCAGTTATGACATTGGACAGACATGATATTCTACATCATTTGTGACTTTCGGATTCCTTCCCACTGTAAGATCGTAGCCGATCTTCTGTTAAATTAGATTGTGTATCTTTTCTCTAAATATGCTTGAGTCCTTGAGCATGCTGCCAATATCAGTGTTTGTAATATGCCCTATTGTTGAGTAGGAGTTGGATGTTTCCTGGGTCTAATGCAATAAATTCAGTATAACTATTTGGTCTGTCACTGGTTATTGTTATTGAAGATGATGCACATCTGATACAACTTTTGATTGCCTTTATCATGAATAGAGCAAATAAAAGTCAATTATCCAACTGCAGATTTAAGGAAGGGAGACAAAAAATAAATGAGAACTCTGAGACAAAAATTAAGGTCTGGCTGAAGAATAAAGGAAATGTGCTGTAGATACATTGTACCATTGTGGTTAAGTTATGAGTTTAACAACCAGAGTTCTGGACCATTGATCTGGTCAAATGGTTCATAATCTCACCATAGCAGCTGAGGAATTTATGTTTGAGGAAAAGAAGATTGTTTCATTAATAGTAACCATGGAAATACTTCATTTTTATTCAAAAACCATCTGGTTCACTTGTGCCTTTTAGGGAAGGAAATTTGCCAACTTTACGCTGTCTGCCCTTTATGTGACTTCAGACCCACCAAGGTGGTTGATTCTGAGCTCAGTTCATAGGCAATGTTAGTTAGGCTACAAAGGCAGCTATTGTCAGTAAAGTTCTCAACCCATGAATAAGTAAGGTTACTCTTTGAGGCCAGCAGAACTGCTGGGGCTGTTGACTCCAGCCAGTGCAGTAGATCTTGTGGTATGTCCGTGGTACCTCTGAGTTAACAAAAAGAGAAAGGTCTGTGTTTCTGTAGCATCTTCATGACAATAGCCAACTGGTGTATTACAAGAAATGTAATACCATTTTGGACGAGCAATCTCCATTCATGATAAATGCAACCAAAAGTTTTACCATACATATATGATGTTCAATAACAATAGCCTGTGACAGAAAATTATTTAATCTCATGTATTGCATTAGACCCATTCAACTCCTACTCAACAATAGGAGTATTATTGTAATAACCACCAGATTTTTTAAAATTTTAGTCATGTTGGTGAGAGTAAAATCCTCTGATTTTTTTTGTATTAGTGCAGAAAGCGTTTCGCCTATCACTAGGAGGATGCTTTCAGTTTAAAACCTCATTTGAAAGACGACAGAGGAATGGAGTGCCAGCATAGATTTGTGTGCTCAGGTGTTTGAGGAGCAGTAGTTGAACCAGAGATATCACATCTTAGTGGACCATACTTTGTCCTCTCTGTTATCATCCAGCAATGCTTGGTGAAAATAGATCTTGTATGAGACTGCAGGGTAATGATGCACTTCATGGCTAAATAATCTCCCAGAGCCAACTGACTTAATTCACTGGAAAAGTACAGTCACTTCTGTATAAGTTACTGCCATCCAAAAAACAGTTTCAGGAGTAAAGGAATTAGAGAAGATGTTTTGAAGAAATATGAGAGTTCTGTTACTTCACTCAAAGCTCTGCTGTGGAGAAAAGCTGCACTCAGTGTGCAGATTGAGGGGTGTTTGTCACCTATGTTCTTGAGAGTCATGTGACACTCTTTGGTGAAGGGATCTGTTAGTGGATTATGTTGAAGGTAAATGTGGCAACATATGAACCGTTTATTCATAGAACCTCATAAAAGGTTTTTGCACTGTACTCACACTGCTTGACCTTTCTTTCTTTTGGCTTGGCTTCGCGGACGAAGATTTATGGAGGGGGTAAAAGTCCACGTCAGCTGCAGGCTCGTTTGTGGCTGACAAGTCCGATGCGGGACAGGCAGACACGGTTGCAGCGGCTGCAGGGGAAAATTGGTTGGTTGGGGTTGGGTGTTGGGTTTTTCCTCCTTTGCCTTTTGTCAGTGAGGTGGGCTCTGCGGTCTTCTTCAAAGGAGGTTGCTGCCCGCCAAACTGTGAGGCGCCAAGATGCACGGTTTGAGGCGTTATCAGCCCACTGGCGGTGGTCAATGTGGCAGGCACCAAGAGATTTCTTTAGGCAGTCCTTGTACCTTTTCTTTGGTGCACCTCTGTCACGGTGGCTAGTGGAGAGCTCGCCATATAACACGATCTTGGGAAGGCGATGGTCCTCCATTCTGGAGATGTGACCCATCCAGCGCAGCTGGATCTTCAGCAGCGTGGACTCGATGCTGTCGACCTCTGCCATCTCGACCTAACACTTATATAAATCACAATATTCTGGGCTTGGTATCCAACAATTAGCTTTTTGTTTCATCAGTGGTGTCAACAAAAGATAGCCAAAGTTTTGAACGTTTGAAATTTAACTCGCTCCCATTCCTTCCCAACCATTTTGCAGAAAAGACCAACTTCTAAAGGTGGTTGTATGGAAGAACTCGACAATTCCCCATTTACTGTCACAGTTAATGAATAATAAAGTCAAGAGATCTCTACATTGCTCTCTCAAAATGAGTTGAGGGCTGGCATGGTTACCACAATGTTATTACAGCGCCAGTGACCCGGCTTTGAATTTCATGCTGTCTGTAAGGATTTTGTACATTCTCTCCATGTTGTGTGGCTTTCCTCTCGGTGCTCTGGTTTCATCCCACTTTTCAAAAATATACGAGGGTTGTAGGTAAATTGGGAGGCTGGAATGGCCTGTTACTATGTTAAAATTTATAAGTTTCCAAGTCAGATAGTGTATGGTATATACTAAAAGTAAAGTCATGTGAAGATCATTTACCAGAATAAGTCTGGTCCTCATGTTGGGATTCTAAATTGGAGGAAGGCCAATTTCGTGGAAATGAGAAAGGATCTAGGAAGAGTGGATTGGGATATCTTTGGCTTGGCTTCGCGGACAAAGATTTATGGAGGGGGTAAAAAGTCCACGTCAGCTGCAGGCTCGTTTGTGGCTGACAAGTCCGATGCGGGACAGGCAGACACGGTTGCAGCGGTTGCAGGGGAAAATTGGTTGGTTGGGGTTGGGTGTTGGGTTTTTCCTCCTTTGCCTTTTGTCAGTGAGGTGGGCTCTGCGGTCTTCTTCAAAGGAGGTTGCTGCCCGCCAAACTGTGAGGCGCCAAGATGCACGGTTTGAGGCGTTATCAGCCCACTGGCGGTGGTCAATGTGGCAGGCACCAAGAGATTTCTTTAGGCAGTCCTTGTACCTTTTCTTTGGTGCACCTCTGTCACGGTGGCCAGTGGAGAGCTCGCCATATAACACGATCTTGGGAAGGCGATGGTCCTCCATTCTGGAGACGTGACCCATCCAGCGCAGCTGGATCTTCAGCAGCGTGGACTCGATGCTGTCGACCTCTGCCATCTCGAGTACTTCGACGTTAGGGATGAAAGCGCTCCAATGGATGTTGAGGATGGAGCGGAGACAACGCTGGTGGAAGCGTTCTAGGAGCCGTAGGTGGTGCCGGTAGAGGACCCATGATTCGGAGCCGAACAGGAGTGTGGGTATGACAACGGCTCTGTATACGCTTATCTTTGTGAGGTTTTTCGTTTGGTTGTTTTTCCAGACTCTTTTGTGTAGTCTTCCAAAGGCGCTATTTGCCTTGGCGAGTCTGTTGTCTATCTCATTGTCGATCCTTGCATCTGATGAAATGGTGCAGCCGAGATAGGTAAACTGGTTGACTGTTTTGAGTTTTGTGTGCCCGATGGAGATGTGGGGGAGCTGGTAGTCATGGTGGGGAGCTGGCTGATGGAGGACCTCAGTTTTCTTCAGGCTGACTTCCAGGCCAAACATTTTGGCAGTTTCCGCAAAGCAGATTGGGATTGGGATATGATGTATTATGAAAAGGGAATGTTAGGTAAGTGGCAGAGTTTGCATGTTCCTGTTAGGATTAAATGCAAAATTACCAAGCAAAGGGAACCCATGTTTTCGAGGGATATTGGGGATCTGGTTAAGAAAAAGAGGGAGATATTCAGCAAGTATAGGCAACAAGGAATTGATGAGGTACTTGAAGAATACAAAAGAAGCAAGAAAAGACTCAAAAGATATCAGCAAGGCTCTGGCAGAGTAAAAGGACAGGAAGGGACAAAATTGGTCTCCTTGAGGATCAGAGTGGTCAACTATGCGTGGAACCTCTAGTAACGGGGGAGATCTTAAATAGTTTTTTTGCATCAGTATTTACTCAGGAAAATGGCATAGTGCATAAGGAAGGAAGAGAAACAAACAGAAGAGTTGTGGAACAGATAGAGATTAAGGACAGGGTGCTTGCTGCCTTACAGCAAATAAACCATATAACCATATAACAATTACAGCACGGAAACAGGCCAATTTGGCCCTTCTAGTCCACACTGATCCAAGTACCCTCCTCTAATCCCACTTACCACCACTCTGCCCATATCCCTCCACCCCCTCCCATCCATATACTTATCCAACTCTTTCTTAAATGACAAAATTGACACTGCCTCCACGACCTTTCCCAGAAGCCCATTCCACACAGTAGCCACTTTCTGAGTAAATAAGTTCCCCCTCAAATTACTCCTAAACTTTTGCCCGTCAACTCTCAACCCATGACCTCTTGTATCCATCTCTCCTACTCTCAATGGGAAAAGCCTTTCCACATCAACTCTATCTATCTCTCTCATTATCTTAAACACCTCTATCAAATCCCCTCTCAGCCTTCTAATTCCAAGGAATAAAGACCTAATTTGCTCAATCTCTCCTTGTATTCCAGATGTTGAAACCCAGGCAACATTTTTGTAAATCTTCTCTGCACTCTCTCTCTCTATTTTGTTAATATCCTTCCTATAAATCGGTGACCAGAACTGCACACAGTACTCTAAATTTGGCCTCACCAATGCCTTATACAGTTTCATCATTACTTCCCAACTCCTATATTCTATGCACTTATTTATATAGGCAAGCGTACTAAAGGCCTTCTTCACAACCCTATCCACATGCGCTCCTACCTTCAGGGAACAATGCACCGTTATTCCTAGATCTTTCTGCTCCACTGCATTCTTCAATGCCCTCCCATTTACCACATATGTCTTGCTTTGATTATTCTTTCCAAAATGAAGCACCTCACACTTATTATCATCAAACTCCATCTGCCATCTTTCTGCCCACTCCTCTAAGCAGTTTAAATTCCTCTGCAATCTTTGAAAACCTTCTTCATCATCCACAATTCCCCCTATTTTAGTATAATCTGCATATTTACTAATCCAGTTTACCACCCCATCCTCCAGATCATTAATATATATGACAAACAGCAATGGTCCCAATACTGAACCCTGAGGTACACCGCTTGTCACCAACCTCCATCCTGACAAACAATTATATACTACTACTCTCTGGCACCTTCCTTCCAGCCACTGTTGAATCCATTTGAATATCTCCAAATTAATACCCAGGGATTTAGCCTTCTTAACTAACCTCCCATGTGGAACTTTATCGAAGGCCTTACTGAAGTCCATATAGACAACATCCACTGCTCTATCCTCATCAACATTCCTAGTCACCTCTTCAAAAAATTCAACAAGATTGGTCAAACGTGACCTTCCATGCACAAATCTGTGTTGAGTATCCCTGATCAGACCCTGTCCCTCCATATACTTATATATACTATCTCTAAAAACGCTTTCCATCAATTTACCTACCACAGACGTCAAACTTACAGGCCAATAATTGCTAGACTTGCTCCTCGAACCCTTTTTTAACAAAGGAACCACATGCGCAACACACCAATCCTCCGGCACTATACACGTCTCTAATGACATTTGAAAAATCATTGCCAGAGCCTCTGCTATTTCCTTACTAACTTCTCTCAAAGACCTGGGGAAAATCCTGTCAGGACCTGGAGACTTATCCACCTGTATATGATCAAAAGCTCCAGTACTACCTCTTTCTTAATCACTATAGTCTCCATATTTACCCCCTTTACTTCCTTTACCCTGCACAGTTTAATATCCTTCTCCTCAGTAAATACTGAGGAAAATAAATTGTTCAAGACCTCACCCATCTCTTTTGGCTCCACACACATTTGTCTTTTCTGATTCTCTATTGAACCAATTTTATCTCTCACTTTCCTTTTGCTATTTACATATTTGGAGAAACCTTTCAGATTTACGTTCACTCTGCTTGCTATAGCCACCTCATACCTTCTTTTAGCTTTTCTAATTTCTTTGTTAAGATTCTTTTTACATTCAATATAGTACCCAAACATCTCCTTTTTTCCCTGTTTCTTATATTTATTGTAGTACTTCCTCTTTTTTTCGAACCAAGTTTCCAATATCCCTTGAGAACCATGGCTCTCTCAAACTTTTGACCTGACCTTTCAACCTAACAGGTTTATAAAGATGTTGTACTCTTAAAACCTCTCCTTTAAAAGATCTCCATTTCTCTATTACATCCTTCCCAGAAAACTAATTGTCCCAATCCATTCTTGTAAATCCTTTCGCATCTCCTCAAACCTAGCTTTTCCCCACTCAAAAACCTCAACTCTGGGCCCAGACCTATGCTTTTCCATAATTACCTTGATGCTAATGGCACTAAGATCACTGGACCCGAAGTGCTCCCCCACACGTACCTCTGTCACCTGACCCATCTCATTCCCCAACAGTAAATCCAACACAGCTCCCTCTCTAGTTGGTACCTCCTTGTTATGATATAAAAAGCTATCCTGCACAGATTTTACAAACTTCAATCCATCTAGCCCTTTCAAGGAATGGGTTTCCCAATCAATATTCAGAAAATTAAAATCCTCCACAATCACTACTCTGTGCTTATTACAAATATCTGCTATCTCCCTACTAATTTTTTCCTCTTTGCATTCCCCATTTGGTGGTCTATAATACACCCCTATAATTGTAACTTCCCCTTTCCCATTCCTCAATTCTACCCAAATAGCCTCCCTCTATCGCACCTAAGCACTGCTGTAATATTTTCTCTAACAAGTAGTGCAACCCCACCCCCTCTTGACCCCCCCCCCCCCCACCCCGGTTCTATCACACCTAAAGCAACTAAATCCAGGAATATTTAGCTGCCAGTCGCATCCCTCCTGTAACCAATTCACTAATCGCTACCACGTCATACTTCCAAGTGTCAATCCATACCTTCAGCTCATCCACCTTCCCTACAATGCTCCTAGCATTAAAATATATGCATTTTAGAGATTTCCCACTTTTTACTTCCTGTATGCCCCTATCTTTAACAACAGCTCTCTTTTGATCTTTTGCAGTGACCTCTGTCCATCTTCATATAGAGCATCCCCCTTTTCTATCACTTGCCTTTCCCCCCTCAAACACTGTCTACAAGCTTTCTCTGATTGCACTCTGACCTTCTTCTTGCTGCTCTCCTTCATTTGGTTCCCTCCCACCAGTTATTCTAGTTTAAAGTCTCCTGAGTAACCCTAGCAAACATCTCCTCCAGAATCCTGGTCCCCTTGAGGTTCAAATGCAACCCGTCCTTTTTGTACAGGTCACACCTACAATGGTCCCAAACTTGAATCGCTGCCCTTTGCTCCACCCCTTCAGCCACACGTTCATCCTCCATCTCATTCTATTCCTGCTCTCACTGTCGTGTGGCACAGGCAGTAATTCTGAGATTACTCCCTTTGTGGTCCTTCTTTTTAACTCTCTACCTAACTCCCTGTACTCAACTTTCAGGACCTCTTCTCTATTCCTCCCTATGTTGTTGGTGCCTACATGTACCATGACATGTACTCATCTCCTTCCGCCTTTAGGATGTTCTGGACTCGAGCAACAACATCCCGGACCCTGGCACCAGGGAGGCAAACCACCATCCGGTTCTACTTGCTCTGTCCACAGAATCCCCTCTGTACTCCTGACTATTGAGTCCCCTATGACTATTGCCCTCCTCTTCCTTTCCCTACCCTTCTGAGCTTCAGAGGCCAACCCAGTGCAAGAGGCACAGCCACTGACGCTTTCCCCAGCTGGGCTGTTTCCACCAACAGTACTAAAAGAGGAGTACCTGTTGTTGAGGGCCACAGCCATAGGGGTCCTCTCTACCACCTTACTATTCCTCTTCCCTCTCTTAACCGTGAACCACCTGTCCTCCTCCTGTGGCCCTGGCGTGACTACTTGGCTGTAACTCCTATCTATGACGACTTCACTCTCCCTGACCAGAGAGAGGTCATCGAGCTGCAGCTCTAGTTCCCTAACACAGTTCCTGAGGAGCTGCAGCTCAGCACACATGGTGCATATATGGATGCCAGGGAGGCTAGAAGACTCCATGACTTCCCACATCTGACACAGAGAACAGCAAACTGCTCTCACACTCATCCCTTCTCTCTCCTCCCTCCTCAAATAAGTAGAAATTACTAAAGAATACAAAACCAATTAAACAGTCTTACCTTAACTTGACAAGCTCAACCTCAGCCTCTGCTCGTCGAAGCCTCTTGAGCCAAAGCCTGAATTCCCCACTCCTTCCCTGTCCACTCACTCCCTGGCTGCTCCTCACTGGCCAGATGTGATATACCCTTGAACCTTGTGGGAGACTAGTATAGAAATTTCAGAGGGCCTGGCAGATATATTCAAAATGTCCTTGGCCACAGGTGAGGAGCCATAAGATTGGAAGGTAGCTCAGGTTGTCCCATTGTTTAAAAAGGGCCCCAACAATAAACCAGGTAATTATAGGCCAGTGAGCCTGATGTCACTAGTGGAATATATTATTGGAAGGAGTTCTGAAAAACAGGATATATGAGTATTTGGACAGTTATGGGCTGATTAAGGGTAGTCAGTGTGGCTTTGTGTTGACCAGATCATGTTTAACGTATCTTGTAGAGTTTTTCAAGTAGTTTTCCAAGAAGGTAGATGAGGGAAAGTCCATTGTGTACATGGACTTTAGTACAGCCTCTGACAAGATCCCACATGGGAGGTTAGTTCAGAAAGTTATGACACTAGGTATTCAAGGAGATTTTGTAAACTGGATTCAAAAGTGGCTGTGTAGGAAAAAACAGAGAATGGTAGTGGATGGTTGCTTCTCAGATTGGACGTCTGTGACCAGTTTCTGTGCTGGGACCATTGTTGTTTGTTGTAGAAATCAATGATCTGGATGATAATGTGGTGAATTGGATCAGCAATTTTGCTGATGACACAAAGATAAGAGGTGTTGTGGACAATGAGGAAGATTTTCAAAGCTTTCAGAGGGATCTGGACCAGCTAGGAGAAGAGGCAAAAAATAGCAGATGGAGTTTAATGCAGACAAGTGTGAGGTGATGCATTTTGGAAGGGCAAACCAATGTAGGAGATATACAGTAAATAATAGGTCACTGAAAAGTGCGGAGGAGCAGAGAGATCTGGGAATACAGATACATTATTCCCTGAAGGTGGCATTGCAGGTGGACAGAGTTGTGAAGAAAGTTGGGATGCTACATTGAAGTTGTTTAAGACATTGGTGAGGCCAAATTTGGAATATTGTGTGCATTTCTGGGCACCTAACTACTATCAATAAGATTAAAAGAGTGCAGAGAAGATTTACTAGGATGTTGTCGGGTCTTCAGGAGTTGAGTTTCAGGGAAAAATTAAACAGGTTAAGACTTTATTCCTTGGAGTGAACAAGAATGAAAGGAGATTTGATAGAGGTTTACAAAATTATGAAAGGTATAGACAGAATGGATGTGAATAGGCTTTTTCCGTTTAGATTGGGGGAGCATTCATAGTTTTAAGCTAAAGGGGAACGGTTTAGGGGGAATATTAAGGGGAAGTTCTTCACTCAGAGAGTGGTGGGAGTGTTGAATGAGCTGCCATCTGATATGGTGAATACGGGGTCGATCTTGCGTTTTAAGAATAAATTTGATAAGTACATGGATGGGAGAGGTCTGCAGGGTTATGGATAGGGAGCGGGTCAGTGGGACTAGGGTAGGACTAGAGATGGTTGCACAGTCTAGAGGGGCCTGTTTTCTGTGCTGAAACGTTCTATGGCAATTTTCCCTTCTACTAACACAGAATCAAGCAAGAAACCATATCACATCTACTTTTCTCATGACATCTGTGTGAAGTTGTCAGTGCAAGTTTGGAGAGAATTAAAATGAATTATGTGCTGTGGATATAAGATCAATGAGGACTAAATTATGCTTTTCAAGCTATTTCACTGTGATTTTCATTCCAGTTTAAGATGAAAGAGAGTCCAAATCCTAGGCCTAAAAAGACAACAGACAACACAATGCAAATACAATTTGTGCCTGTAATTTACTATAGTGCTGTATGTTTGAAAGATGTATCTAGCAGTGGTTCTCCACCTTTTTCTTTCCACTCACATACCACTTTAAGTATTCCCTGTGCCATAGGTACTCTGGTGGTATGTGGGTGGAAATAAAAAGATTGAAAACCTCTGTTTTAATCGTACCTAATTGGTTTGTTATGTGCACGGTTTCAGAACTCAAAGGAAATGGACCCCTGATAATTTTTCTCATGCAAAATATTTCACTAACAATTGGATCTAGAGCAATGATTCTCAACCTTCCCTTCCCACCCACATACTTCCTTAAGCAATCCCTTACTAATCACAGAGCACCGATGGCATGGGGATTACTTAAAGTGGTGAGTTGAAAGAAAAAGGTTGAGAATCTTTCAAACATACAGCACTAATAGTAAATTACAGGCATGAATTGTATTTTGCAAAAGGTTTGAGAACCACTGAATTATTCAATTTCATTTTTAAACCAGCCAAATAATATTTTAGCACATATGTGAGTCTTTGGTAGAGGCATGTTTGCATTCTCTGGTACTTGTTAAAGAAGCCTATTGACTTGCCAAGCATGTTGAGCAGAAAATTAATTCTGAAATCAGCTGACCTAGCATAAATAAACAACAGGTTCAGCTTCCAATGCCACATGCTGCTTGCTTGGGGGGGATGGCTACACATATTCTGTGCTCTCCACAAGTTTAGTGAGCGTGAAGCTAGCTGTAGTCTGTGGTGTCTTCCCTGAACCTTTGGGGAAATTATAACCAATGAATATCCTGATGTTTACTCTTGAAAATGAATTGGCCCATTCGAGTCTCCACACAGTTCATCTTCAAAAAGCACTTTACCTTATAGATTAAGTATGGCAAAGATTTCAATCCAACTGGAATGGAGCCATGATATCTGGATTTTTGAGACTGGAAATTTCCAAGGTGTCGGCTAGACTTCAAGGTGGGAACTTTTATCAGCCGATGGGAAAATGATCTTGAAAATTGCAAATTCTGACAAATTCAAAGGCAACAGCTGGACTCTGTTAAACCAAGACCAAACAATTCCTGCCTAAAGCAAAAGGTAATGTCCTGGGATGGAGTAGAATTTGGGAGGCAGGAAGCTAGCTCCCCATTGAGCTGATGTTAGAACAGAATAGGTGGATTAGGGGGCAATTCCAGGACAGGAGTGATCTGTACTTTCCTTCCAAATCAAAATGGCTTTTGCTAACATGTCGGCCTCTCCTCCTGAATTATACAGGCACCTGTTCTCCCTGAAAAAAATCATGCAGAATGGAGGAGATGCAAAACGGTGTCCATTCCCTTCAGGCTTCCTTGTCCATGCCGACTCTTTTGCCCATCTATACGAATCCCATTTGTCTGCATTTGGACTGCATCCAGATATCAACCCTCTGTGTAAAAAAAATTCTCTCAGTTCCCCTTCCCCTTCCTCCCACCTCTCACCTTGCAATTCTACCCTCTTGTTTTGATTCTCGACAACATGGATAATGATGATTCTACCCTATCAATGGTTCTCATAATCTGATATATTTCCAACAAGTTGCTTCTTTACTCCAGGGAAAACAAGTCCAGCCTTTTCAATCACTTCTCATAACTAATATCCTCCAATCTAGCCAACATCCTAGTGAATCTCCTTTGTACTGGAGAAGTCCAAAAATCTCGACTGCTCAGGGATTGGGTCGCTCTGGATTTTCAGATTTTCTTGATTCTCAGGCCAGACATTAAATTAAAATTTAAGGAGAAATAAAGAGGAGGTGAACAGGTTCATTTTGATAGTTTAATTCATTAGCAAATACAGCATACTTCATTTATCAAAGCAAGCAGATTTAAAGAAAAATTCTGGATTCTTTGGTAGTCTGGATTTCTGGCATCCAGGTTTTTTGATTTCTTCTGTATTTCTAGAGCAACCATATTTTTCCCAATGTGTGGTGACCAGAACTGCAATATTCCAAGTGCAGTTTAACTAGACTTTTATTCTATGCTTTATTCTATGAAGGCAAGGATACCCCCATAGACCTTCTTTATCATCTAATCCCCATATTGCAATTATCTTCACTTTTTAAATAGAAGCCTATTTCTCCTTGCACAACTCTTCCTCAAGATTTTAGAAATGTTAACTAACAAAGTTATAATAGACAAATCATGTTTTAACATTAGCAAAGCAAATCTAAATCTGGATGATTCCCATCTTATTTAAAATTAATAAATGGTTGCAATCCTTAAAACTGGAGAAGGAATTTCAACAAAATGTTTCATGCCAGATGATTCCAATTTTGTCCTCGAAACTCCTTTTGGATTTTATAATTTCTACCCTGAGGAATAAAAGTTTTTTACACTCCAAAAATGTTTTGGTTTTGTTTGGTCCTTGGTTCACACTTTTTGGACAAAGGTGTGTTTGGGACAGTTACTGTCCAGCAGGTTTTAATGAGCTGAGAATCATTTTCATCAACAGGAGGGGAAAGGTACTCTGTCTTGTCTCACCTTGCTGCGTCTATGGCTTACTGAAGATGGTGTTGTCAATATTGTCAGGAAATGCCCTGTTGTTTTTAAAAGTTTTCAACAATATTTGGCAAACTTGCCATCGACATCGTGAAATAAAATTTTGTAACCCCAAGTTTGTGTGTTACTTCCATCTCTCGACTATGGTCACATCTAGCAAGCCTTCACCCTGCCAGTAGAGCTTTGTAATTCTTAATGTTCATGCCAGCAGTAGCATTGCTTGGAAAAAATGATCTCATAATGTTTGCACAATGCACCAGTGTTGAGCTGACTTCATGTACAAGCTTAGACTCTTCATGGGATTTTCCAATGGGGGGACATCATTGCTCAGTATAATCAGTTACTTGCCTCTTTGCAAACATGCATTTTCCAACCTTCCTTTCTGCCCAAGTAGAATGAAAACCACCAAAATAGCAACAATTTGCATCCTCTTGTAGCAAATAGTAAAAAAAATTGCAAAGTAATCAAATGAAATTTGATACTTGGTTTCATGAGAAGATATCAAGACAGTGAAGAAATTTAATGAGACTCTAATAGAACAAAAGAGAGGAAGTAGAGGAGGAAGTATCAAGGACCAAATTCCTGGGAAGCTAAAGGGCACATCACTGATCACTAACTTAGAGTCAAAAATGTGCAAATAGCCAGGGTTTGAGGGGCAGGGAGATCTCAGACAGTTGTAGGAATGTAGAAGGTCCAAGTTCAAGTTTAAGTTTATTATCATCTGATTGCACAAGTACAACCCGATGAAATAGCATTCTCCAGTCCTTGGTGCAAAACATGCAGACATACAACCGGACATGACACTAATACAGACAAACAATACATATGCAGGACAAATATACATAAACAAATATAAATAAATAAATATTCTTTAATGAATAGTAGAGTCTGGGATGGTTACAGTAAGCAGCTCCTTTAACCATTCAGCAGATTCTGCTGCTTCTCAGCTTGGTGGTTCCGGCTCTAATACTCTAATATCTTTTTCCTGTTGGGAGCAGCTGAAAGGTGCTGTGCACGGGGTGGTAGGCTCCTCAATGATTTTGCACAACCTCTTCAGTCAACTATCCTGGTAGATCACATCAATGGGGAAGAGGGAAACTGCAGTGATCCTCTTTCCACGCTTGGTGAATTGATCCTCTCTGCCATTCTTTGTGGATTAACCTCTGATCCAATTCTCTACAGCAACCGTGCCATGCTGTGATGTCACCATCCAGGATGTACTCGATCTCGATAGAGTTCCTGTAGAAGGATGACATGATGGTGGCCAATAGTCTTGCCTGCTTCAGTCTTCTCAAGAAGTACAGTCACTGTGGCACCTTCCTGACAAGTGAGGAGATGTTGTTTATCCATGATAGGGCATTTGTTAAATGGACTCCTAGGAACTCGGTGTTCTCTACTCTCTCCACTTCTGAGTTATTGATGTGTAGTGGAGGGTGGTTGTACTAGGTCCTCCTGAAGTCCACGATCATCTCCTTCATCTTGTCCACGTAGAGACTCAGGTTATTATTTTTTCAGCATATCATGATATTTTCCATCTTTTCTCTGTAGTGTGACTCATCATTGTTACTGATGAGACCGACTACTGTGAGCTGTAGCTGGATGTGGTGGTGCAGTTTTGGATCAGTAACCTGAACAGGAGCAGACTGAGCACACAGCTCTGAGGTGCACCAGTGCTCAGTGTGATGATGCTCAATGTTCTGCTACCAACCTGGACAGACTGTGGGCTTTCTGTTAGGAAGTTTAGAATCCAGTTATAGAGAGAGGCATTGAGTCTTAGCCTCTGGGGAATTATGGTATTAAACACTGAGATGGTCAATGAACAGCAGCCTAGAGTATGAGGTGTCATTCTCCAAGTGTCAGAGATATGGAGCATTGGAGGGATTTAAGAATAAGGGAAAAACATGAAGAATTGCTGGAAACTATCGATGTAAGTCAGGAAGCAAAGGGAAGATGAGTGAATGTTTGGGAGGGAAGTGGGTAGCAGAATTCAGATAAAGTTTACAAACAGTGGCTGATCCAAGCAAACTGGAATTGTTAATTTGCCAAGACAATAAGTACTTAGGAAGAGGGTTTCAGCAGAAAATGAGGCAGGTGTAGAGTTGGAAGATGTTATGGAGCTGTAAGTGAGCAATTATAGTAATGACATGAAAAATATGGTTAAAAGATTACCAGGCTGAAGACTATAGCAAGGATTTTCCCAATAATAATTTGTTTATTCTGATTCTTTGCAATTTCACCCTTCTGAGGTTGAAAGCCAACTATACCTTGAATATTTAAAGCTAAGATGTAATACTGTCTGGGGAAAATAATGAATGAGTGGGAAGGGGGCTAGGTTTGCCTGAACCAGCATGAGCCCAGATGAGCTGAATGGCCTATATTTCTGCATATCTAGCACATGAATATAAGGGTGGTGTCCAAATTAAATATTGCTGATTAGATTATTAGTGAGTAATTGACACTTGATAGTTTTATCGATGACACCTTCCATAACAGTGTTGAAGATAGTGAAGAGGGTGATAGGTCAACATTTTGACCAGAAGTTATTTGTCTTGTTTGACATGGACAGGATGGGTTAGATAATTTTCCATATCTCCGGATAGATGCTCAATTACAGGCTCTATGTGTTTGCTATTTCATTACCTCTTTTCATGATTTTTTCTTCACAATTTGATTAAGTTGTAGCGCTTGTTCAACCTCCAGAGCAAGTGTGATTAATTAAAAAGGTGGCAGGATCAAGAGTAAGTTAACAACACAGAAAGAAATGTAGACATTGGAGCAGAGTTGAACAACATAGAATTGAATGCGTTGAAACAATGAGCATATTAAGATATGCAGCTCATCCAGGCATGTGCAGACCAGAGAGTGTGCTTTGCATGGTTTTGTCATTTGGGGCTCTGTCTCTATTTCTGATCATTATGGTTTGAAGCTTCAAAAAAGTGAGTCAAAAGATAGAAACATAAAGAAAGATTGGAGGCACTTGATGCTTTTCAGTCTTGAAAGGAAAAAAAAGAAAATAGATTGATGGTGGGACTGAACAGTAGCACGGAAGCCTGAAGCTTAGAGCAGTTAAGTGAGGAGGAGGTATCTCAATTTAGCCATGTAATATGGACTGTGTCTGGGATTGATACTGCTGGAATTTTTCAGCATTGAATTTTATTACGTATTCACCTACTTACTATGGATTGACCTTTGATTCAAAATGTAATTTCAGGCAGTTGTAAAATGAAAGTTTTTTTTTAATAAATATCTCACTTAAAGCATTTTTAAAGAAATAAAATGAATCTAAAATGCTGACTATGGGCAAAATCTAAAGGAAAACTGCCTAGTTGGAACTCCCTCAGCAGATCCAGATATCTGATGTGTTGGGAGAAGTGTTGCTAGGATCCAAATTGTTCAAGGAATGTAACCCTCATGGGGGTGAAAGGAGAGCCTGAGGATAACAGTTTAAGAGGCTCGAGCTATGGAAAAGCCAGCACCCCACCCACACCCTCCACCAACATCCCCAGAGACTCGGCTAACTCAATGAAGATGAGAGAAAAAAAAAGAAGCCGGCAGAAAGCAACACCCCAGCACAATACCAACGTTCCAGTGATTGTCTGGGCAGGCAGAACAGCAACAAGCCGAAAAGATATAGCACAGATGGTTTTACTTAATGAAAACTGGCGGACCATTAGCCTGACTAGACCCAGAGGTACTGCTCGGTCACTCTGCTGTTCAGGCAGGATGCAAGCATTTCCCATAATTACAGGATGGATTGTTGATTATTTAAAAGTACACATAAGGTTGGAATTCTTCCCTGAGCACAAAGTGATATGAAATTGTGGCTGATGCTGAGCCAGGATGCAAGTCCCATAGAACATCAACCAATGCATGCAATCGCTGGAGTCAAGGTCAACCCTTCCCATACTGAATCCCCAGCAGTACCAGGGCACATCATTTTATGATTGAACAAGGAGCCATTTTGGAGCTTTTGCACTGATCCAAAATGACATCATTGCAGAGTGTTCATGGAGTAATGCAGATGAATTACTCGCCAAAATGTATATTTTTGTAACATGGTTTAACTGCACAACCTCATTGAGTGGACTTAACCTAATCCATTCTCTGAACACTGAAGAAGACTGACTTGTATTTATATAGCTTTTGTTGCATAATCAATTCATCTTTAAACCATTTGAAGTAAATTATGTTCTTTGTGAAATGTCACAGATTTAATGTAGATAGCGGGAAGTTACATTTGAAAAATTGAGAAGTAACATAATGAGCAGAAAATTTGAATTTAGTTTTAAATAAATATTAAGAACAGAAAATACTGGAAAAAATCTCAGTGGATCAGGTAGAATCTGAGGAAAGAGAAATTTTAATAATTTCTGTCGCTTAATCACAACAGAGAAAGAAATACTTCTAATCTGCAACCCAGAACCACAAGGCGATTACTTGCTTTGAGTTTTCTTTTATTTACTCTTCTCTTACCTTAGTCGCAGTGTGCAGGGTAGTGAGGAGAAATCTCCTGCTCTGCTTTTAAATGCTGCCATTAAATCTTTTACTTCCATCTGAAATCAAGTAGGCTCTTGGCTACCTATCCCATCTAACCAGACAGCACTCCCTCACTCTGCTAGAAATTTGGATTGGGTCTTCTGTCTGCAACCTTTGGACTCAAAGGCAAAAGAGCTACACTGAACTAAAAATTAAAAATTGAACACTATATTCGAGAAAGCTGAATGGGGGAATTGCAATGCTAGTCATTGAAAAAAAGCACAGTAAAATCCTTGATATCTGGAATTCAAGCAAACAGCAAGCCAATCAAGTGGCAAAAAAAATTTGAGGAAGTAAATAAATTATTGTAATTAAATTAAATAAAATTGTAAATAAAATTTAAAATTATAAAAGTGAATGTTCTCCAAAGCCCTTGGTGAAGATGAGAGCAAACGTTCAGCCAGTGGAGTGCCCTGGTTGCACACCCGCCCCCCCCCCCCCATCATCCTGCAGCTGTTGGAATAAAGTTTTAATAAAGTTATGCTGGGATAAAATGGTGCTGTCCAGGATTAAGAGCCGACCAAGACTTCTTGTCTTTGCGGTGATTAACCCAAAGTGTCTCCCTGTCCCTGCCTCATAAGGGTCTTTATGGTTATTAGCACTATATTGGTAATGCTTTACCTGTAAACTTGGGGGGGGAGGAGTGGTTAATTATTATGACGGCATGGTTAGTGCAGCAGTTAGCATAACACTGTTAGAGTCCCAGTGATCGGGCTTCAAGTTTTGTAAGTTACGGGAATTACCCATAATTAAGAACTACAATAATGACTTCAACTTCAGTTAGATTTTGCACTGTCTTTTGTCTTTTGAACTGTTTATTCTTAATGCAGGTGTTTTAGTTACGGATTGTAAGTGTGTGTCTCAGTAAACCGGAAAATTTGCATATCTGGCACCCACAATCCCCGTAGGTGCAGAATATCGTGGATTTTACAGTACATTTATTTGCAATTGATTCCAGTTTCTCTTGTTTGACCTTTTTAACATCATATTGAAACAAAATCTTTCACAATGATTTTTTAAAAGTGCCCTGACTATATGCAGAAATGCAGGACCTTTTCAATAAATATGGGACAATCTCATCTGGGTGGTGCTGATAATGACAGATTTGATAGCTGGATCAGAAAAAAAAACTCCTGTAATATTGGTGGTGGTGTGACTATTCAGGTGCTTGGAATGTGGCTGGGACAACACCATTAGTTTACAGGTAGCTGTTTATTGTTTGTTAGCAGTAATTTAAATGATTCACATTCCAATTATGTTGCATATTGCTGTGTTTCTATAGATATTAGCAAAGCTGTTCTAACATCAAGCATTGGCAATATACATGGACGCACAGACTCTCTGGAAGGTTTAGTAATGAGAAGTTACCTGTTAATTGATAAGAATTTAAATTCTCAGGTATTTCTAATCTGTATGCATCCCTTGTCTGATTACTTGTTCCCAATGATGGGGGAGACGAGGACTAGAGGGCATAGTTTAAGAATACAGGGTAGGCCCTTTAGGATGGAGATGAGAAAGCATTTTTTTACCCAGAGAATCTGTGGAATGCTCTGCCACAGAGGGTGGTAGAGGCGGATTCGCTGACTATGTTCAAAAGAGAGTTAGATAAGACTCTTGTGGGTAACGGAGTTAAGGGTTAAGGGGATAAGGCTGGAAAGGGGTACTGATGGTAATGATCAGCCATGATCTAAAATGGCGGTGCTGGTCCGACGGGCCAAATGGCCTACTCCAGCTCCTATTGTCTATTGTCCAATAGGATTATTAGCTGCTTTCTTTCAATTCTCCTTCCTTTATTCTCCTGAAGCCACCTGTTTGGATATTCACGCTGATTTTCCTTGGTCTTTAGTTCATTCTTTTATGCTGTGACTATTGATGGTCTTCACTGTTTTTGAGAGAAAGTTGCTGGGTCTATCTTAGAGTCCCCAATCCCTCAACAATGCAATGCTCCTCTTACCATATTCACAGGAAAATTGGAGCTCAGCAATAAAACTTACCTTTGGCAAGGATCTGTTCATTATGAAGAAATGCTCGGATTGAGGGTCATATTTATGGAGGTCTGAATGCCAGCTTCTCCAGAGGGATTGCAACCAGCTTCTAGTCCTCCAATGGGAATGAATGTGTTGATGTCTGGAGCTGTGTCTGACAACTCACTACAACTGGGTACACGTTGGAGTTTCTGATTCTCGATTCTGGTGAGTGTGGAGAGTATCTAGTGCTACAAGTTAGTGGGTGAGAGTTTTTAACTCTAGTTCATTTACAAGTGCACCAGAGTATCCGTAGCTCTGGTGTGGGAATATCAGGATATTTGTAGCTCTGGGTGGGTGTATCAAAGTATCTCTGGCTCTGGTGTGAGTGTACCAGAGTATCTGTAGCTCTTGGGTGGGTGTACCAGAGTATCTGAGGCTCTGGTGTTAGTGATTCAGGGTATCTGGAGCTCAGCAGTGGGTGTGTCAGGTATCTGCTGCACTGAGTGGATGTATCAATGCATCTGTTGCTCTGGGTGAGTGCATCGGGATGTCTGTTGCTTTGGTTTGGTGTATCAGGGTATCTAGAACTCAGGTTTGGGTGTATCAGGCTATCTGGAGTTCAGTCGTAGGTGTATCAAGGTATCTGAAGCTCTGGGTGGGGGGTATCAGAGCCTTATGAGCTCCTGAGTGAGTTGGACTGTCTGTTTCTCCAGTATGATGGGTTGGAGTATGTGAGACCTGTTTATTGCAAGGTGAGCAGCTGTCCTCAGTTAAACAAAGTCCTCATCCTCTTTCTCTTCTTCAAATGACCAAATCAAAATGGTTTGAATCACATTGCCAGATGTGACATGGCCAGGAACATTATAGTTAAATCTGAAAATATGTCTGATCCATGCAAGATGAATGAAACTTCATGGATGTAACAACAGAAAGGCCATCATTCCTTCTTTCTTCACCTTGTTGGGACATACTTGTAGTTCTGATTTTGTTCAAAGTTCTAGCTGTATTGTCCATTCTGATATGACTGGAGAGTGAAAAACCATATAACCATATAACCATATAACAGATGGATAATTTGATGGATTCAGCTCCATTGGCCTCCATGTCCAGATTGACACCAACATCCAGCTTCCAGAAGAGGAGGAGATAAGTGAGAGGTGTCCTTCCCCCACACCCCTTAACTCAGTAGTGCCAACTGAAGTATCCTTACTGTAATATGGCTCAAAATAGTTTGTTCCTGAAGCCATCCTAAATCCATGTGCTCCATGTCCGGATCCACGCCAAGAGCAAACATGGAGGGAGTAAGAGTTTTGTTGGCTAATCCCTGGCAGCCTGCTGGTTAACGTGCTTTCTCAGCCCTCATCTTCAGCGGCAGTCTCTGGCAGGCACACCTGAATCCAATTTGCTCCTTTCAGATGGGATTCCTGGTGAAGGCAGATTGAATGACCTGACACTCAGCATTATGGAAGGGGCTTGAATATTTATCCTGCCCATCTGTTTGTTTTATCACAAAATTAAAATGGAATTACATCTAACCTTTTCAAGCAGGCTAGGAGAGCACTGCGGTGCAAGAACCATGTGTAGTGGATGTGGGGGGGGGGTGGGGGGGGTGGGGTTAGTGACCAGCCTGCCACTATCTGTTATGACGAGCCGGTGGAACCAAATCCATATGAGCCTGCCAGAAAAATTGCTGGCATTCTCACAGACCTTGTTGTGACAAGGGCCAGAAGCTGCTGATATGATGTGTAAACCAGATGTTCCAAGCAAGAGGCTGTGGGAGGAAGAGGTCTGTTGGCGATTATTCCTAATTTTCAGTCAGGACTTCGAGGTGGGAACACCAACTTGAAAGAAGGAGTGAGAGAAAGGGACAAGCCCAGGGCTTGCTGTATGAAAGCCAGTGACATGCTATATGTATTAAAATAACACATGGAAGTACTTTAGATGCATTTTGATGTTTGGCGAATCCTTTGAGCATTTCAGAAGTCCCTTGAGCAGGTTTAAGTGCTGTGAATGATGCTGGGCATTGATCAACAGACGAAGGGAAGGCGTTTATTAGCATTCCAGGGTGAGTGGCACTTTTATATCCTTTCGTTCACAGTCAACAGGTAATTGGCTCTGCTTTCTTCAAGACAAGTGTCACACGTGCTACTGTAGTGACTATAAGGCTTTATAATTTGTGTATTTTATTACACCATTTATCCCATTTTCCCTTTCCAGATCTGCTGCGTGAGCTCTGTATTTGTGTATTTACTGCTTCGAAATATTGTGCAGTCCAACAGTGCCAACACCCACCAACACTAAATGAGGTTTAACTCAAGAACCCGAGAGACTTTAATGCAGTAGCCTCTTTCGAATCATCTAAAATACCTGTATGACATCTCCCCATTGTAGCTGCCTCACATCCTAGCGGTGTAAGAAAATTGTGGCTTTATAAAGTGGCAGGAGCAACCATAACTTGTCACTTGACTGTACCAATACTTCTGAGCTATGTATCGAGAGCATCCTGGCCAGCTGCATTACAGTATGGTATGGTTGCTGTTGAGAATTGGATTGGAGGTCAATCTATAGGTCCATGAAAGTGGCAAAGAGGATCACTGTGGTTTCTCTTTCCCCCATTAACATGAACTACAGGGATCATTGTCTGAAGAAGGCATGCAAAATCATTGAGGAGACCTTCCACCCTGTACACAGCATTTGTCAGCTGTGCCCATTAGGAAAGAGATATAGCAGAATCTGAGCCAGCACCATCAGGCTGAGGAATAGTTTCTTCCCATAGGCAGTGAGCAAAGGAAGTACCAAAGGAACTGCTCTCACAAATGATCTGAGACTCTCAAAATAATGAAACAATATTTATATATTTATTTGTACATATGAATACTTGTCCTGCATATGTATTGTTTGACTATATGTGTGTTATGTCTGGTCGTGTGTTTGCTTGTTTTGTACCAAGGCCCAGAGGTTGCCATTTCGTTGGGTTGCATTTGTGAAATCAGATGACAATAAACTTGACTGAGCGGAAAGCCCAGCAAAAGGTACTGGATACAGCCTAGTACATCACAGGCAAAACTCTTCCCACCGTCATGAAAATCTACATGGAACACCGCCGTCAGAGAGCAGCAGCAATCATCAAGGTTTCACATCACCCAGGCCATGCTCTGTTCTCCCAGATGTAATCAGGAAAGAAGTATGGGAGCCACAAGACTTGTACCACCAGGTTCAGGAACAGCTGCTACCTTTTTACGATCAGAATGCTGAACCACAAACACGATCAGAGAGTAATTTAAGGACACTTACTCTGCCCAGCCCACAGAAAAAAGAATCTCAGGGCTGTATGTGATATTATGTACGTACTCTGAAAAATAAATCTGAACTTTGAACTTTGAATTTTGGTGGGAAAAGGCTGCTTTAGCAATGGACAACTCAACTCTAGTGTCATCGCTGCCAGCTCTAGTCCTTGCAAAACCTACATCTAGCCTTTTAATACTTTCTTCAACTTTCATTGCACAGCAGAGAGGACTCCACTGCTGACAGGAGTTGATGACAAGGCTTTTAGTGGCTGACAACCTGCCAACACATTGATTATCAGCCTGGCCCTGTCAGAGGATTGTAGTTAGGGTGAAATCACAGAACATCTTCCCTTGCTCAATATTTTTTTTTGAGGTGCTGACAAAGATCAGAGTATTGGAACTTTATTTTGGCAAAAGCACGGAGCATTGAACCAAACAAGAAGCAGCTCTTATCAAGGGATGTCCCACAAAGTACACAGGCCTGAAGTTACTGTGGAGTTGTGTTGGTTCTTAACCCAAAATGGCCCAACAGAGAAATTATGAGTGCAAATTACATCCATGGAAAACTGAGCAATCTCGTGGCAAAAGTTTAAAATCGCTGCAATATGAACTGGCTGGGGCCAAAAGTTTGGGCACATCCCCAAGTAAAATTATCCAGAGTCTGAGTTTCCACCTATTGTGCCCGTTTAAAGGTCCTTGAGATGGTTATGAGTTCAGCTGGATTTTTGTAGTTGCAATCACACTAGCTGGCTTGATTTGGAAACTTATTTCTTTAATTTACAAAGAAACTGACATCTGTGCACTGATGTAATGCTTCATTATAGCATTTTTTTAAAGTCATATTTAGTGAGTTAATACCAGATTGTTGTCAGGTAATGGACTAGCCCAGATAACTTTTTTTTTAAAATGAGCCCATTTTTAGTTGCTTTGTGGAGACACAAGACCTCAGATGCTGTAATCAGGAATAAAAAGCGAACTGCTGGAGGTACCTCAATGAGTCAGTCAGCATCTTTGGGGAGAGGGGGTGGCGGGGTCTAGAGAGAGATCTATAATTGACGATTTGGATCAAGATCCCGTGTGAGGACTGAGAGTGTAAAGAGAAGATAACCTGTATAAAGTGGTAAGGGGGAGGGATGGGCAGGCGCTGGCAGATGATCATTGGACTAAGGTGAGGTGGGAGATGATGAGCAGATGGGGCCAGATGGGGGGAGGAGAATAAAGTCAGGTGATGGGAGGAGGGATCCAGGGGGTAGGGTGAACTGAAAAATGTTCTCAATTTTCCAGATGTCTCCTCTCCCCCCTCACCCCTCCTGCCAGACAGCCCCAAAATTAAGTTCTCTTGTTTCTTATCTTTTACACTTCTAACCATCATGTCCATAAAGTCATCCTCATCACCTCCGTTAGCTGCAATGAGATCTCACCACCAGTTGCATCTTCCCCTTCCCATTCCGTTCTGCATTCTGCCGCAATCACAGTCTCCATGACTCCCTGATTCACAAATTCCTGCCCTCCAAACCCTGCCCGTTTTCTGGCACTTGCCCTTCTACCACAATACTTGACACTGCTCCTGCTCCTTTATGACACCCAGTGAATCAAATAGCTTTTTTAGGTCAGATAAATTCATGAACACCTTCTCCCATCTCTTGAGATGGCCACCTGAACATCAGAAACGAGACTACACACCCTATTCTACACCCAATGGTCATCCTGACATGACATTTCAACTCTCCTTCCTATTCCCACAGTCTGAAGCCTTCTCTAATGCCAAGGAGAGTCCAAGAGCAAATTAGCAGAACAATAACAGAAGGAGATGATAATGTGGTAAACTTACAGGTGACTAGATACATCTTCCCTTCTCCTCCCTCCCTCCATGACTCCTTCGTCCACCCTTCCCTTCCCAACAATCGACCCATTGACACCTACCCTTGTGCCCATAGAATGCCTCCTCCCTCATCATCATTCAGGGCCCCAAATAGTCCTTTCAAATGAAGCAACACATCACTTATGAATCTGTAGGTTATCTATTGTATCCACTGCTCCCGTTGTGGCATCTCCTACATCAGAGAGACTGAGAGATTGTTTCATTGAACAACTTAGCTCTGTCTGCCACAATAGCCTGTTTCTCCCAGTGGCTACTCATTTCAACCTACTGTCCCATTCCCTTGCTGACATGTCTGTCCATGGTCTCACACACTGCCAGACTGAAGCCACTCACAATTGGAGGAATAATACCTCATATTCAGCCTGGGCACTCTCCAACCAGATGACATTAACAAAGAACACTGGTTTCCATTAGCCTCCACCTCCCACCCCACATCTTTCCCTATGTCTCCTTTCTTCTAGCTCTGTCTCTCACTCTTACCCTCTCTCTTCCTTTTTTTCCCCCAGAGTCAGCTTTTGGGTCTTTCCCAATCAATTCTCACCTTTCCTCTCTCCTGTCCTCTAATCATATCCAAATAACACCTTTTTTTCAGTTGGCCTGTACTCCTCTCCTTCCCATTCTTCCCTTGTCCCTGTCTGCTTTTCTCTCATACATTGAGGAAGGGGTCAGGCCCAAAATGTCAGTAACATATCTTTACCTCGTATGGAATGCTCCAAGATCTGCTGAGTTCAGCCAGAATTTCTGGGTTTTGACTACAATCATAGCAGCTGCAGATTTTTTGCTTTACTTAGATTGTGGGTGCAGTGGACAGTGAGGAAGGCTCTTGTGGTGGGATCTGGATGAGCTGCATATGTGGGCCGCAGATGGAATATAATACAGACAAGTGTGGGTAGGACTTGAACAGTAAAGAGAAAGGGAACTGTTCAGTGTGGTAGAACAGAGGGATCTTGGAATATAGATACACAATATAATTCCTTGGAAGTGGTGTCACAGGTGAGTGGGGGCGAGAAGAGAGTTTTTGGCAAGTTGGCCTTCATAAATCAAAGTATTGAATTTAGGAATTGGGATGTTATGTTGAAGTAGTATAAGACTTTGGTGAGGCAAATTTGGAGTATTGTGTGCAGTTTGATATCAATAAAATTAAAAGTGCTGAGAAAATTTGGAAGGATTTTGCTGGGACTTGAAGAGCTGAGCTTTAGTTACAGGCTGAATATTTGGATTGGAGTGTCAGAAAATGAGGGGAGATTTGATAGAGTTATACAGTATTATATGGGTCACAGGTAGGGTAAGTGCAAACAAGTGTTTTCCACTGAGGTTGGATGAGACAAGAACAAGAGGACATGGGCTAAGGGTGAATAGGGAAATGTTTGAAGGGAATAAAAGGGGAAATTCATCCCTCAGAGGGTGGTTGGAGTGGGGAACAAGCTACCAGCAGAAGTGGTACATGAGGGTTTGATTTCAACATTTAAGGGAGGATTGCATTGGTATGTGAATGGAAGGGGTAAGGTCCAAGTGCAGATCAATGGGATTAGGTAGAATAATAATTCAGTATGGACTCGATGGATCAAAGGGCTTGTTTCTGTGCTATCATGGTCTATGGCTCTATGGTTCTAATACCTCATATGCTTCCTGCGTGGTCTACAACCCAATGGTATGAAGATTGGGTTTTCCATTTTCAGGTAACCTACTCTCTCTTTCTGCTTCCTCCCTCCTTGTCACCTTGTTCAATCTGTCCATCATCTAGCCCTCATCTGTTTCCACTTATCACATTCCTTACTGATCAGATTCCAGCATCTACAGCCACATGTTTCCACTTATCATGTTCTAACCTTTCCTCCACTCTCCCCTACCCCCACCTGGCTCCATCTGCCCACCATTTCCCTTCTCACCTGGTTCAAACTATCACCTGCCAGCCCCTGCCTCTTTCCTCTTCACACTGGCTACTGAATATCTCCCCTTCACACTCTCAGGCCTGATGCAAAGTCTTGATTGAAACATCAATAAAAACCCTTTACCTCCATAGGTGCCTCCTTATCTGATAAGTCCCTCCAGCAAATTGATTTTTCTTCTTCTGCATTAGTTTTATTGCATCAAGTTGCCTCTTTTTAAATAAATGAAGAAATTTTTTTCATGGAAGTTCTCTTCAAACCTTGCTAGTCATGGAGTTAGACAGCATGAAACAGGCTCCTCAGTCCAGCTTCTCCATTCACATTCTTGACTAGTCCCATTTGCTTGTAGTTGTGCCCTTCCTATCCATATATCTGTCCAAATGCCTTTTGAGCATGGATGCAATCTAAAGTCTCATGCTGATTGCCCAGGTTCATAATGAATTTCACCTTGGTCCATGTATAAATGAGTTAGAATGAAAACATGAGCAAAAGACACAAACATTCTGAAATTCTTGAAAGTTTAACTGCAGTTTGAGACAATGTTGTCCACCAGAACCAAAGCAGAAATCCAACTCTATGGAATCCTCTACCTCAGGGAGCACATTTAATTTTATTTGAAGTTGAGATTGATAGGTTTTTGGAGAATACATACATTAGGGAATACTGGATGAAGTACAGAACCAGTCATGCAAATGGCAAAGTTGGCTTGTGAGGCCAATTGGCCTACTCTGCTTCTACTTCTTAGATTCTTAATTGATTTAACTCCATGTAGTAACATCTACCATTTCAAAGAGAACTTAATAGCTTTTTTTACAGACCTACCTTACATTTCTAAATTTGCAGATGACCGAAAACTTGGCAGCAAAATCAACTGCAAAGAAAATAGTGCTAAATTACAGAAAATATAATAAAGTCTGGGGGATTATTCAGCATGCAGTAGATGGTTTAAAGTTTTTTTGGTTGGAACAATGAGGAGAGACACACTGATACAGCTGTAGAATGGGTGCAGGAATAGCGGGATGTGGGAGTATATGTACTCAAAAATTGAAAGTAGCAAGTTGCTTGAGAAATCAGTCATGCATCATTCAGGGCTTTATCAATAGAAGCAAAGAGTTAGTGGTGCAGCAAGTGATCGGATGGCAAATGGGATATTCACATAAGCATGATGCTTGGAGTTTAGAAATATAAATTTAAAATTTAGATGAACATCATGGTAATAGGCCATTTTGGCCCACAAACCTGTGCCACCCAATTTACATCCAATTAACCTACACCCCCAGTACGTTTTGAATGGTGGGAGGAAACCGAAGCCCCTGGGGAAAACTCATGCAGACGTGGGGAGAATGTGCAAACTCCTGACAGACAGCGCGGGGTTAGAATCCTGGACCCCATTGTTGGGGCAGTAAAGGCATTGCACTAACCGTTATGTCAACCATGCCACCCTTGAAAATACTGTCATAATTTTACTGGGTACTTTTGAGTCCACACCTGGATTCACTGTGCACAGTTTTGGTCCTGCTTTTTAATGAAAGAAAGACATTGGAGATAATACCAAAGAAATTCACCTCAGAATCAGTATCAGAATTTATTGTCATGAATATATCACAAAATTTGTTGTTTTGTGGCAGTACAAACATTTACCCCTTGGGGTAAACCCATGCAGACATGGGGAAAATGTACAAAACTCCTTATAGACAGTATGGGATTTGAACCCAAGTCCTGATCTGTGGCATTGTAATACTGATGCACGAACTGCTAACTGTAACCGCCTTACAAAATAAATAAAAATAGTGCAAGAAAAGATCAAAGTAAGGCAGTGTCTGTGGTTCATTGTTCATTCAAGAATCTGATGGTGGGGGTGGGGTGGGGGGCGAAGCAGTCCTAGTGTCACCTTGTACCTTTTTCCTGATGGCAGTGAAGAGGGCATGGCCAGGGTAGTGGTGGTCCTTAAGGATAGAAGCTGCTTTCTTAAGACACCACCTCATGTAGACGTCCCCGATGGAGTGAACATTGGTGTCTGTGATATCATCTTCTTCGGCTTGGCTTCGCGGACGAAGATTTATGGAGGGGGTAAATGTCCACGTCAACTGCAGGCTCGTTTGTGGCTGACAAGTCCGATGCGGGACAGGCAGACACGGTTGCAGCGGTTGCAGGGGAAAATTGGTTGGTTGGGGTTGGGTGTTGGGTTTTTACTCCTTTGCCTTTTGTCAGTGAGGTGGGCTCTGCAGTCTTCTTCAAAGGAGGTTGCTGCCCGTTGAACTGTGAGGCGCCAAGATGCACGATTTGAGGCGATATCAGCCCACTGGCAGTGGTCAATGTGGCAGGCACCAAGAGATTTCTTCAGGCAGTCCTTGTACCTTTTCTTTGGTGCACCTCTGTCACGGTGGCCAGCGGAGAGCTCGCCATATAACACGATCTTGGGAAGGCGATGGTCCTCCATTCTGGAGACGAGACCCACCCAGCGCAGCTGGATCTTCAGCAGCGTGGACTCGATGCTGTCGACCTCTGCCATCTCGAGTACTTCGACGTTAGAGATGAAAGCGCTCCAGTGAAAGTTGAGGATGGAGTGGAGACAACGCTGGTGGAAGCGTTCTAGGAGCCGTAGGTGATGCCAGTAGAGGACCCATGATTCGGAGCCGAACAGGAGTGTGGGTATGACAACGGCTCTGTATACGCTTATCTTTGTGAGGTTTTTCAGTTGGTTGTTTTTCCAGACTCTTTTGTATAGTCTTCTAAAGGCGCTATTTGCCTTGGCGAGTCTGTTGTCTATCTCGTTGTCGATCCTTGCATCTGATGAAATGGTGCAGCCGAGATAGGTAAACTGGTTGACCGTTTTGAGTTTTGTGTGCCCGATGGAGATGTGGGGGCGGGGGGCTGGTAGTCATGGTGGGGAGCTGGCTGATGGAGGACCTCAGTTTTCTTCAGGCTGACTTCCAGGCCAAACATTTTGGCAGTACCAGATGGCAATCGAACAACTGAAAAGTGGTAAAGCAGCAGGTATGGATGGAATCCCCCCCAGAGGTCTGGAAGGCTGGCGGCAAAACTCTGCATGTCAAACTGCATGAGTTTTTCAAGCTTTGTTGGGACCAAGGAAAACTGCCTCAGGACCTTCGTGATGCCACCATCATCACCCTGTAGAAAAACAAAGGCGAGAAATCAGACTGCTCAAACTACAGGGGAATCACGCTGCTCTCCATTGCAGGCAAAATCTTCGCTAGGATTCTCCTAAATAGAATAATACCTAGTGTCGCCGAGAATATTCTCCCAGAATCACAGTGTGGCTTTCACGCAAACAGAGGAACTACTGACATGGTCTTTGCCTTCAGACAGCTCCAAGAAAAGTGCAGAGAACAAAAGAAAGGACTCTACATCACCTTTGTTGACCTCACCAAAGCCTTCGACACCGTGAGCAGGAAAGGGCTTTGGCAAATACTAGAGCGTATCGGATGCCCCCCAAAGTTCCTCAACATGGTTATCCAACTGCACGAAAACTAACAAGGTCAGGTCAGATACAGAAATGAGCTCTCTGAACCCTTCTCCATTAACAATGGCGTGAAGCAAGGCTGTGTTCTCGCACCAACCCTGTGATATCATAAGTTGGTAATAACCATCTGGGAATTTTTTCTTATCTTTGAGTGTTGGCATCTCCATACCAGACAGTGATGCAACCAGCCATAATGCTCTCCACGGTACACCTGATGATGTTTTCGAGAGTCTTCAGTGACATACCAAATCTCTTCAAACTCCTCACAAAGTATAGCTGCTGAAGAGCCTTCTTCATGATTTCAACATGGAGGTTCCAGGACAGATCCTCAGAGATGTTGACATGCAGCAATTTGAAGTTCTTGACCCTCTCCACTGCTGACCCCTCAATGAGGACTGGGTTGTGTTCCCCTGACTTCCTCTTGAAATCTACAATCATCTCCTTGGTTTTGCTAACGTTGAGTGCAAGGTTGTTGGTGTGTTACCACTCAATGAGCTGATATATCTCCCTCCTATATGCTTTCTCATTGCCAGTTGTGATTCTGCCAACAACCATGGTGTCACTGGCCAATTTGTAGATAGCATTAGAACTGTGCCTAGTCACATGGTTGGTCATGGGTGTAGAGTGAGTAGGAAAGTTGACTAAGCACGTATCCTTGAGGTGCACATGTGTTGATTCAGTGAGGAAGAGGTGTTGTTTCCAATTTGTACTGACTGTGGTTGTGTGATTAGGAAGTCAAAGATCCAGTTGCAGAGGGGCTAGCTTCTGGGATGAGATGGTTTTCTTATCATGAATGGCTCAAGAAATTAGATATTTTCTTTTGGAGATACAGCACAGTAACAGGCCCTTTTGGTCTATGAACCTGTGCCAACCAATTACACCCAATTGACCTACAACTCTGGTACGTTTTTCATAATTGGAGGAAACCGAAACATCCTGAGGAAACCTGTGCAGACACGGAGAGAAGTAAAAAAACTCCTTGCAGACAGTGCCAGATTTGAACCCCAGTTACTGGTGCTGTAACAGCATTGCACTAACCGCTACACTAACTGTGCTACCCTGTTCTGTGGTGTTTAGAATGATTAAGAGCAACAATTAGGGGCTGTGACAAGGTATATGTTGTGATGGTTTCAGTGGTAAGAGAATCTTGAACTAGTGAACTTAGTTACAAACTTTGGTCATTTAAAACTGACCTGCGTAGAAACTCAATACAGAGGGTGGTGAATCCCTAAACCTGGAGGGTTGTGGAGATTGGATTATTGGGAGTACTTAAAGAGGAAGTAGATGATTTGTTTCTGATAGATTGAAGAATTGAGAATCATTGAAAATGCCACACAAGAGTTGAGAACAGGGTAGATCAGCCATGCTCTTTGTAGATGGTGAGACAGGTTTGAGTGGCCATATATCCTACTCCTGCACCTTTTTTCCTCTGCTCTCACATAAAAAGAAGGAAGTCATGCTGGAACTTTAATAAAAATGGTCTTGCCTCATTTGGAATGTTGTGTTCATTCTTGTCACTACTAAATATGGGAAGGAAGTGAAAGCAAGAGAGAGGGTCCAGAAAAGGTATACAAAGAGTGGTTACTAAAATGGGAGACTACTATTAAAGGATAGAATAAGAGATGGAAAGGTTGAGGGGAAAATTGATTAAAAAAATAAAATGATGAAGGTTCTGGATAAAGAGGTGATGGTGGACTTTTCCTTATGGGGAAGAGGACTACGAATGACAAGAATAAGAAAATAAATCGCAGCATGTAGCTGGAATTTGGAATGAACTGCTTGTCTGCTTTCTTTCATGGGAGAATTGGATAAATATATGGTGAGGAAAAGCTTGACAATCTACTGAGAAAAAACCAATGGGTGTAACTGGTGAATTGCTCTGGTAGAAAGTTGGCATGGACTTAATGTCCTCTATTTTTAAAAACCATGAATTCATTCACATTTTGACAGTGACTTCATTGCTAGCCTTTATATAAATTGTGATGTTAAAAGTGAACAGCTTCTGATTTGCACAGGCTGTCAATTAGAATCTGTAAAATGTACCCTTTTGTTTTACTTATGAATTTGCAGGTTTAAGCATTTTTTTTTCTGTTGAAACAATTTCTTGCCATCCTAATTCTTGACTGCTGCGACTGGACTTGTGTCTATATATGTCAGAACAACGACTTTAAACTTTCTTCATGCATCTTTAATGTCAGATGAATGGTTTGGAAGAGTGGAAACCCCTTTCTCTCCCACTGATGCTGCTTGACACAAGTAGTTCCTGAAGAAGGAGGAGATGGCTAGCTTCTACAGTGCCTGGAAAGTCCAGTTTACCTGGAAACATTACATTTTATAAAGGCAACCCATGTCAACTTCTCCTCATTTTCCTTAGCATTCATCATCTGAGTTTTGCTCCATGTAACCGTTAATTTATTTGAGTTGTGGACAGAGAGCACCATGTTACAATTCAATCCTTGACATATAAAAAACATGCATCAAAGAACTTATCTCTCCCATAGCCTGTCCTTCACTATGGGATTTGATAGCCAGAAGTCAGGTTGTTTGGCTACACAGTGGGTTTTTGTTAGAATATGTCCAATTCGAAGAACCCAAAAATGGAACAGTTACAGTGATACAATGGAAAAGACTAGGATGCTCACAAATGCAGTCTATCACAGATCCTCTTACGGACATCTCCTCTGTGTATCAGGTGTAGTCTATTAGAAAGCATTTATTATGAATTGTAATTGTTTAACACAAATAGTGCAGATGGAAGTTCTCCTTTACTTCCACAGTATCATCTCTAAAAATACATTGATTTGATTCTGTAGTTATTTACCTAGTCACTGCTTTGTTCCCATTTTATTCCCACTGCTTTTGCCTGACTCCTGACATGATAGTTTTTAATATGTGACCTTGGCAACGGCATGAACCATATCACCAATTACATCCTTCAAATAAGCACAGGTTCCCTGACCTGCTGGAGGCACATGTGACAAAGTTAAATATCTTTGCTGCGCACCATCTTATTTCATTAGATGCTACTGGGAAACTTTAGATTCTGAGAATCCTGATAAAACATCAGAACTGTACAAATGATAATCATTGGGGAATGGATTGAAACAACTATAAATTATGTTTCAAGGAGAAGCAAAGGCGTTATTGCATTTAACTTTGTTTTTGGATCCCTTTTGGGTGCATGGGTCCTCGTCTCTCTCTCTCTTAACTTCTATTCAGTAATTTACACTATCTGCTTATTTTTGTCTACCCTCTGCTGACACCTTTGGGCAAATGTATCTCTCTTTTTTTCTTTCTCTCTGTTATAATCTCTGTGCATATTTCTGTCTCTTGGTACATCTTTCTCTTTATTTACCTTTTCTTTTTCTCTCCCTCTTTGTCTCTCTCTGTACCATTTTGCTCTCTCACCTTTTCTCCCCCTCTTTATCTTTCTTTCTTTCCCTGCTCAATTTTCTTTCTCTTTTCTGCATGCTCTGCCTCTCCTTGACCAAGTCTCTTTCTCTCTGCATTTTCCACCTTTTTTTTTTCCCTTCCCTGATTTTAAAGCTTTACCTTGAAGATGAACAGACACACTGTGATGAAATACTTTGCCTCCCATTCCCTTTTCATTGGAGCATCCTGACAGAAAACCCAAGATTAACCTTAATCCTGGTTTAATGCCGATGCTGCTCTGAAAACTCCCAGATGTGTATTTAAGGGGTTAATCAGCCCCTGCAGTTCCAATAATGTCTATTTTATGAAAGGCTGTAACTGGATCATTATATTCAATTTTGACACATGTGGTCTGTAATACAGTTGTCTTAAATCTATAACCTATTAACCATGGAATTCTAGACTGATTCAAAACATACTCCCTGTCCTCATACTGCAGATTGTGTCTGTACTATAGGGTTGAGAATTGCTGCAAGAAACATAACTGGTTACTTTTGAGCACATAAATGTGGCAAACATCCTTTGTTTTTCTTCTTGTTGGAGACAGAAAATTGCTTCTTTTGGAGTAATTGAGAAACATAGGTGATGAACCAAAGGCTGTGATGCTGGCAACTGTAAATACTGAAGGGAGTGGGGAAATGAATTGAGAACAGTGAGAACTCACAGATAAGGAAACTGCAATGCCAACATTTTCCTAAGGATCTGCCCACTAGTTCCTGGTAGACTGAGGCTCTCCTGCTTCTTAATGGAAGGAGAGGAGCATACAATTTATTGCAGGGTGGAATTCATGCCACCAGCTGTGAACTTCCTGTGTCCTGGTGGGCCAGAGTAACGCATAAACCTCCTGCGACAGGATGATACCCCTGCATCTCGGTAGATGAAAACACTGTGGCTTTGATTGAGGTTGAACATCCCATTTATTGTTCTAGCTCAGGGTTTCCCAAACTTTTTAGCTCATGGAACCCTTTTGGGAGCACTTGGAAATGACGGAACACTAATCATCAGGTACAGTTTGCAATACCTTGTATATAAAAAAAATACACTAAGAAAATAAATAAACTTACCATTCTCCAAGTTGAAATTATTTGTTGCCTCTAATTTACATTCACTGGGAGGAAGGAAATTGTTTCTTGTCGTCACAGATCTTCTTAATGTTAGGTGCAATATTAGATAGTTGTATTCTAAGCCAGGACCGGCATCAAGTTGGTTTCTGTATTTTTTTTTCATTCCAATGGTTATAATATTGCACTTGTGGAATATCAATAAAATATGGCCAGGTTCTTCAGTGGGTTCGTGCCAGAAGAATTTGGATTCTCATTGATTAAAAATGTTGTGCAGGCCTGACATCTGCACTGCTGAGTGAAATTTTCAATTCATACTTGATTTAGAATAAATATTGGTTGGCTTTGTCCCCATTTGGAATTGGCCTTTGTCACCCCAAATGAATTTTGTGTAGGACTGCTGCAGGCAGAAACAGAGAGGTGACTCCTTCCATGGACAGAGGTGGGCAGTAAAAGGCAAGAATCCAACTAATTGTGTCCCCCCCCCCCCGCCCTCCCCATAATGACAAGATTAATTCCAATGTGAAATAATTGTTTTACATGGCAGCCTGATCTGCGAAAACTGTGCCAGACTCTCAAGCAACTTTTCTCTCCTGGTCAGGATTCTACCCTTTTTTGTTGTAACAGTGCCTTGTGTTTTAGAAACACTGAATGCAAAATAATATCCATGTTGCGATGTAAGGGAATATATAGGAAAAATCCTCTAATAGTTTCACCTTAACATTTTTCTGCGACTGTCAAATGGGGCATGGCCATTGGTTGCACAATGCCATTGGAAGTATAAGAAAGCATGAAATGAGAAAGTTCCATTTTATCTATTAAATCCAGATCTTTCCCAGCTGTGATCAATCTTTCTACACATCAAATTGTCCAGGTCACCAAAGAAAGAACTGATAGGAAAGGCCTTACCGTGCCCAGTTCTGCCCTCCTCACAGTTCCTTCATCTGCTTCTGGAAATTTTGATTCCCAGACATTAATTTCTCTCTCTGTCTCTGCAGTTGGTCTTGACTTTGTGTGGAACGGGTGGAAGACAACTGGAAATCCAAGTTGCAGAAATAGAATGAAAGAGGGAGGATTGTGAAACTAGGCTGGATGTTAGCAATTATTGCATGAAGTCTAGTAAAAACATTAGCTCTGGTGACCCTTTGTCCAATTTGTATCAATAACCCCTATTGCTGCATTCATGTTTAACTTGAAATAACACTCAGGATTATGTTCTTAATTTTTCATTCAAAAATGTAGCTGTTTTAAGTCAAGTAAATGCATCAATTTACTTTTCAAAACATTGATGGTCTCAATGTTAATGCTACCTGTAGTCTATTTCATATTATTCTAGTCACATTGAATGGTTTATACTAGGGCCAGAAATTACAATAGTATACTACACTTACTGGGTTCATAGGATATTCTTCTGCTGTTGTAAGTTAATGCAACCAACGTCAATATCTAAATTCAAATCTCCAGACTGCTTTGAAGTTCATCTATGCTCATGAGATATATCAAATATCCCACTCACAAGGAGGTACACTGAAACTGCAATTTGTGAACTGATGCTCAAGACCAGCTTGCTTGGGAATTTATTTTCCACAATAACAATTCTGGGCTCATATACAAGCTAGTTCCTAACTCCCTTGTCTCCCTATCTTCCAAATAATCAAACTTTGGTTCCAGCTTCAGTCATTGACCTGTCATGTGAAAAAACATGCATGACAAAATGTTTAATGCAAAATTTTCTACCTCAGATACTCATTCTGGACCTCTTAATTATTGCCAATCCTTTTATGTGGAAATTAGATCCATTTGTGCATGGAAACTGGTTTGTATATGCTTGATCAAGCTACCATCCACTTCCAGCACCAATGTAAAATTGCCTTGAATACTTCCATGTGTGATCCATCTTTATCTGATGAAGTTTGCCTAGTGACCGATTTTGCCCCGCACATAACAGCCGGCTACCTTTGGTGAGGTGGGTGGCTAAAGAGCAGGTCTTTCCCTGTGCACAATCTAGCCAACTCTGAGAAAGTCCCCAATAATGAGCAGGTCTTGGGAATGTTTGTGCAGACGGTACAACCAGTACAGGTCCCACCAGTATTTGGTGGGAGTGGCAGCTGATGGCCCAGCAAAGGTGGATGCTCCCTGGGGGTTTACTGGTACATCCTGAATGTGTAGCTGTTGTGCTGACCCCAGGTTGCTATCTGGGATGCATACCTCCTTCAGTCTCATAAATCTGAAGGAGTGCCGGGATGAATGGCCACTGTGGTGCAGATGCTGGCCAAAGAGATGGCTGTGGCACTTTGGCATAAGGAGGAGTCGGTTGGCCTTGGACTACCTGCTCACAGATGGAGGTTGTACCGGTGTTGTTGTCAGTAAGAAGCACTGCATTTATATTCTGGGTCAGTTGGAGAATACTATTCACTTGCCACATATGTGAATAAATTAATGTCCCTTTAACAAAATCTCCCATGGGGAACCTGGTGGACCTGTGGGATGGGGTGGGGGTAGTTGGCAAGTCATTGGATATGAGCTGTATGTAATGTAAATACATCTGCAGAATATGAGCATGTGGTGACTTCTGAGGGGTGGAATGTAATGGGAGCATCATGTGACCTCTCCAGTGAGCCAGAGATCAGGTGACCTCACTTGCCAATCAAGGGTTAGATCTGCTCACCTGTGAGGTTGATTTGTGATTGGCCCTTGCAGTTGATGTGTGATTGGTCCTCCAGGTGCCAATCAATGGTTAGATCTGCCCACAGGTGAAGCTGACACATGATTGGTCCTCACAGGTCACATGGATTTGCTTTGCTTTGAAAAAGCCCAACACGTGGAGTCTTGCTCTCTTTCTGTTTTTCCTGCTATGTGGAGATCATCACTGAACTCCAGGCCACAGGTAGCACTGGAGGGCTGACTGCAATGGGCTGTCCCGGATCCTGAGCTGTGTCAATGCTAGAGGCCAGATTCATTTGATATTCTTATTAGATATAATTAATTCACTGTTAATTAGTGTGCTGTGACTGCTAGAGACAGAGTGGATTTGGTTGGGACTGTGCGTTTAACCCTTGCATCCCATTTGGGAGTTGAGCATATGTAGCAATAATTTATTCACACCCAATGTGTAGTCATTTTTCTGTTATTCCTGTGTAGTTGGTTGCAACCATTGCTGAGTGCATCTGTGAGCCACTGATAGCTCTGGACAGCTGTCTGCAATGGGTCCATCCTGGGTCCTGAGCACCAGTGACACTAGAGATAGGGTTCATGTGTATGTACATGTTTAGTTATGTGGTATTCTGTGCTTGGTACAAGGACTGCCTAAAGAAATCTCTTGGTGCCTGCCACATTGACCACCGCCAGTGGGCTGATAACGCCTCAAACCGTGCATCTTGGCGCCTCACAGTTCGGCGGGCTGCAACCTCCTTTGAAGAAGACCGCAGAGCCCACCTCACTGACAAAAGGCAAAGGAGGAAAAACCCAACACCCAACCCCAATCCACCAATTTTCCCCTTGCAACCGCTGCAATCGTGTCTGCCTGTCCCGCATCGGACTTGTCAGCCACAAACGAGCCTGCAGCTGACGTGGACTTTTTACCCCCTCCATAAATCTTCGTCCGCGAAGCCAAGCCAAAGAAAAGAAAAGATTCTGTGCTTGTGGGCACTTGAGTACCATGGAAATTTAACCCTCATTTATTTATTATACTCTATACTGTCCCTTTGGGTGCATGGGTGCTATAGAAGTTTAACCCTCATTTATTTATGTACTCTGTATATGTGTGTGTGCCCTTTAGAGAATTCTCTCATGCATAAAGACCTCTGTTTGCTAATAACACACATCCAGCCTTGATTCGCTTTGAGTCTGTCAAACCTATTCTGAAAACAACATCCAGATTACAGCATTGTGCAATCTCTTGCATTTCAATCTTTTATTTTAAATTCTGCTTTTGTGCGGATAGAGAATCACTGACAATGGCCCCTCACCTCCAGACGTAGACATTTTGATCACTTTGCCCCCTTGATGAGCCCATACCTAGCAATGGTTGGGAGGGGGTGCCCACAGAAGGCTTTATAGGGTGAGTTTGACTTGCTTTCAAGTGGTTAGTCCAGCAATGATGCTGCAACTGCCATCAGTCACCGTACAGATGAAGTTTCTGCAGACTCGGTATTGACGGCCCAACAAGTTCCCAAGATTTTTTTGCAGCACTGCAGTTCATGCATCATGAAGTGCCAGAAAACAGAACACTAATCTCTAGACACTTAAACACTCTATCCAAATTCTATTATAATTCTTACTTTCTCAATCTTTTATTGACTTCATAATAATAAAACATGTAAACACGTGATGTATATGGAATATACAAGTACAAAAAGTAACCCAACACTTTTTGCAAAGCTATCATCAGTAATCATATCATTAATCACTACTAAACACTAAATTAAGGAATGACATGAAATATTTTATTATAATATCTATCCCCGCTACTGAGACCAGAAAAGATTAGAACTCTGCTTCAGAAAGAGAAAGCACCAAGAAAGAGGGTAAAACAATCATCCAAATAGTTATTGATTGAAAAGTTCTGAAAACAGTTCATAAATGGCCCCCGCATGTGTTTGAAAATTCATATCCGTATCCGTCACAGACCATGGGATTTTCTCTACCTTATTGGGCATGAGTGGGTGGATCCCTCCACCTAAGTAGCATTGTACTTTTTGCCATAAAGGAAGTAAAAGATGTTGATGTTTGGTTGATATTCAATTCATGCCGTTCTCTCCAGCAGGGCAGAAAAGAGCAACCAAAGCAATGGTTCTCAACCATTTTCTTTCCACTCACCTCCCACTTTAAGTGTTCCCTATGCCATCAGAGCTCTGTGATTAGTAAGCGGTTACTTATGTTGGTATGCCAGTGGGAAGGGAAGGTTGAGAATCACTGCTCTAGACCTAATTGTTACTGAAATGTTTTGCTTGAGAAAAATTGTCATTTGTCCATCTTCCTTTGGAGTTATGAAACCGTGAACATATCGAGTCAATTCAGTATAATTAAAAGTGGTTTTCAACCTCTTTTTTTCCACCCACATACCACCTTAAGCAATCCCTTACTAATCACAGAGCATCTATGGCATAGGGATTACTTAAAATGGTATGTGAGTGGAAAGAAAAAGGTTGAGAACCTCTGAACTAAAGGATTAGACTCTAAATTTGTCAAGAATTATTGATAAAGTCTGGAAAAATCTCCTCATTATAATTCTAAATGTCTCTCTACCATATCATGCCTGTACTATAAACTTTGTCAAAGAGAAAGCGAGTATTTTCTCAGTGAATTTAGATCTTGCTCTCTTGCCATTATATCAAAGCCTTCAAAGCATTCTGGATTTGGCACACTAGCATGTGACATTCACCATAATATGGAGATTTTATTTCTTCTCAAGTGTTCCATCATCGAGTGTAGTATAACCATGGATGTTTTTTTAACTCTCAATCTTTCTTCAAATAGAATAGTTCTATTCTCCGTGGAATGTCACTTTATTGTGGTGGAGAAACTTGTGTGGCCCTGAGATCCTGAAAGCGATGCCATCTGGAGCTCTGCTCCTGGTAGGGCCACCCATGGTGGTAAGATTGAGGGTGAGGTTCCTGACAAAGAACAATCCAGCCAAGTCCTCATTGGTGGAACAGGTGGACAAAGTTACTTTGAACTCGATGACTATGCAGGCGGAGGAAGGCTGCAACAAATGCATCATCTCCAACTGTTGTGGTTTCCATGCCATTGGAAAGAGTTGACTGATTTGTGAAGTATCATGTGTTTCTTGGAGTGCAAACAAATACACACACAGGCGTCTTCGCTCTGTGGAAAATGGAACAAAGTCCGTCATCCTCAACCTTGAGGGATAGCTACAACCAATCTATAATGTCAGTTGGAAATCAATGCCTTTGCTCTTCTCTAAACCATATCAAATTTTTAAGTGATTATTTGAGCATTTTTCAATTTTTAAGATTTTTATAGCGTTGGCATAATTATCCATAAAATGAATGTGAGTAGACTTGTTAGTCAATCTTCCTCCCCCACTTACTTACCCAAACTAAACAATCCTTGCATTGTCCCAACATACCCCAAAACAGCCTCTAAATATACTCATAACTCACATCCAAACACCTACTCAGCTGACGTCCCTCATGATTCTACCCTGCCTTAAGCCACTCATTTATCCCCCTCCTATCAACAAACCCCTCCTCCAAATCAATTCTTCTCCACCCATATACCTCCCCATTAATTTCTTCAACCAGTGCTGCTACATATTCCAAGCATCACAAATAAAAGAAGTGGAATGGTGTTCTGGCTCTCTGCAATGAAAAATTCTCTGATGTTCCCTGACTATTGTACATTGTATGGTGTCAATGAACAATCTGTAGGAGAGATGAAGATCTGCATATGTGTTCGAGATTGGTATATCTTTATTGCATAGTGCAATATATTTGAGATGAATGTGGCAATTTGATTAGGTTTGTTGTTAACATCTTCATGCACTGGTCAAAAAGGCAATTTTGACTCCCATTCAGAAATGTACTGTATCACATTGCTTGTAAGTAATACCAGCTGGTTACACAGACCTCCCTTTCCACTCGTGGGTTAAAGATCCTGTAATCTTTACACATCCAGTTTTGTATTCCAGTGGATAATTAAACAGGTGCATGGGATAGGAAGCTTCATATGCAACAATGATAATTGGATCCAGTCAAGGTGTCCCAGTGAAATGGATGAAGCTTTTGCATCTACCTTTAGCCAAACATGTCATGTGGATGATCTGTCTCAGCCTGGGTTTGAGTTCCACAATGGAGGACAACCTCCTTCCAACTCAATTTACTCCAAATATTATATAATGGCAGAGTGCACTGGATGTAGCAAAGATATGACTTGCCCTTCAGAACTAACCACATCACTGGCTAAGCAGCTCCAGGACAGTTGCAACACTACCTGACAAAGTGGGAAGCTGGAAAAACTCAGCCAACCATGTAGTATCTGCAGAGAAAGAAATAATCAATGTTTTGCAGCTGCCTCGCTTTCTCTTTCCACAGATGCTGCCTGACTTGAGTTTTTGCTCGTTCCAGCATCTGCTTTTTACAAAGTGAAAAATTGCCTTGCCTCCAAAATTCAGCACAACCCTATCCAACTAGTTACTTTGCCATCCAACCACTGTCAAGCATCTGTAAAGTTGTTGACAGGGTAGTTAAACAAGGAAGCCTGCAGATGTTGGGGTCTAGTGCAATACACCAATGTGCTGGAGAAACTCAGCAGGCCACACAGTATCCTAGTGCTGATTTTATGCATTGTAGCTGACTGTGTCTCATGTTTAATTTATTCAGCAAGAATACTGGACAACAAAGATTTTGCCTCCTGAACACCTTTTGGGGCATTTTATGGATTTTAGGCTGATCTCAAAAATCACCTTAAAATTTTCAACAGAACCCTACCTGGCAAGTTGAAGCTCTGGTGTATGCAGTGTGGGCTCTTTCCATGCTGCATGTAGCTAATAATCCTATATGAAGCTCCAGTCTCAAACGTGGAAAAGGTAGAGAGTCTGAGCAACTGCTAGGTAAGTGGCTTGGTCTTCCCAGGTACCTCAGCAGCATAAGGCTCTACAGCAAAGGAGTCCTAGAGATGGGAATATACATAGTCTGTGTGGTGCTACCTCTATGTGTATAGATTTATGTATGTGCTGTGTGGGCTGGCCCACCCCCGAACCTGTGACTCTTCCCTCCCAGATATCCCCATAAATGCTGTTTTGCCCAAACTGTTCCCTCAGTACCTGCCTTGGAACATGCAAGCTGTGCTGACATTTTAAGGTGATTAAGTTTATTAATCCCGACTCTGTCTGATTGTGGTTGATTGGTAGTACAATTTAATCACCTTCATTTTATAATGTGGACAAGGTAATTCAGGCAGAAAGATACACACCGACCCTAAGGACCCAGAGGCCTTGACTAAATTCGACCAGTGAATGCTCTGCCTCAACGCTTTCATGAGGCGCAATGATATGCAGAGCGAAGAAGACAAGAGGGAAGTTGGCCATCAGATTTTCAAATGATAAGAGACTCTGAAGCGATGGAGATCCTGTAGAAGCATTCCTGGGCCCTGACGAACATCATATACACATGATTCCTCCTGGGCAGCCGAAAACAAGCATCAGGTGAGTCGATAGATGAATAAATGCGGGCACTGTGGCAGCTGGGTTGGAGCCTGCAACTGCTGAGGAAATGTCTGCGGCTGCTAACATTGAAGGCCTAATACAAGACGCGTGCATGTCTCGGTACTGCTCTGACTACATCAGACAGAGGCTACCTGAAAAGGGCGATCAGAGCCTGAAGGAGGTAGTGGACCTGGCCAAATTGCTGGAGGCTGCGCAGCGAAGCACGAAAGCATTCTCCTTAGTTAATGAGGGCGCCACATGGGGGACACTGGTACTGCCATCTTGGGATGGGGTCCCATGTCATTGCTGCTGCTATCAAGCACCAGAAGTACTATTTCTGTGACACGGGAAGCACCCGCGTAAGAGCTGCCCAGCCCAAAGTGCCACATGCTCTGCTCGTGGGAAGAAAGGGCACTATGTCAAAGCGTGTAGGTCCAAACCTTCCCCCAGCAGCACCACGTGAGGCCGACAGCCATCGATATCTTGAACCACCCCACTTACAGCTCCATCACAGATGCCACTTCCGGTGGCTGGGCACAGATTGACAAGGAATAGTGGATGACAAGCCGGGGTGGCAGCACTTCCAGTGACGTGGGTCAGCACCACCTGCGTGACATGGGAGCGACCATCTTGGCGAACGTCCCCAAACCATCAGAGTGACCAGACATTCACCTCCATCATGCTCTATCAAGACAGCCCGCACCAACTGGCCAAAGCCACGATGAATATGAGGTTTAAACTAGTTTGGCAGGGGGGTAGGGAACAGAGTGTGAGAGCAGAGTCAAGGGAGCATGGCCACCTAGATAAGAATAAAAATGATAACAAAGATAGGATGGAGATTAGGGTAGAAGGTAGAAAAGAGAATGTATGTGAGGGTCATTCTCTGAATTGGATATATTTTAATGCAAGAAGCATAGTGAACAAGGTAGACGAGCTTAGAGCATGGACAAATACTTGGGGTCACGATATTGTGGCAATTAGTGAGACCTGGCTACAAGAGGAGCAGGACTGGCAACTTAACATTCCAGGATACATTTGTTTTAGATGTGATAGATCAGGGGGTAAAAAAGGGGGAGGAGTTGCTCTGCTTGTTAAGGAGGACATTACTGCCGTGAGGTGGCAAGATGGTCTGGAGGGATCGTCCAGTGAGGTTGTTTGGGTGGAATTGAGGGGTGAAGGAGACATGAGGGTGCTAATAGGGGTGTATTACAGACCACCAAATGGGTCAAGAAAACTAGAGGAACAAATGTGTAGAGAGATAACGTAAATGTGTGAGAATCATAAGGTAGTGATCATGGGAGATTTTAACTTCCCTCACATTGATTGGGATACCCATACATTTAAAGGGCTGGATGGGCTAGAGTTCGTTAAATGTGTTCAAGATTGTTTTCTGAATCAATTAGTAGAAGAATCGACTCGGGACAGTGTAATACTGGATCTCCTGTTAGGGAATGAGCTAGGTCAGGTATCAGACATTAATGTTGGAGTTCCAATTGGGTCTAGTGATCATAATTCTGTTAGTTTTAAGGTAGTTTTAGGGAGGAAAAAGGAGGCGCCTAAAGTTGAGGTTCTGGATTGGAGAAGAGCAAATTTCGAAGGAATAAGAAGGGATTTGGGGAGTATTGAGTGCGACAGGATATTTTCAGGTGAGGATGTAAATGAGAAATGGAGGATATTCAAAAAAAAATTTGAGGGTACAGAGTAGTTATGTCCCAGTGAGGATCAAAGGAAAGGCTGGAAGTCATAGGGAGGCTTGGTTTTCGAGGAATATTGGAAATTTGGTTAGGAGAAAAAGGGAGGTGTACAAGAGGTATAAAGAACAGAGAGCTGACAATTTGAAGGACTACAAGAAAGAAATTAGAAAGGCCAAAAAAAGGCACGAAGAGGCTTTGGCAGACAGAGTAAAAATAAATCCAAAGGGTTTCTATAGGTACATTAAAAGTAAAAGATTAGTGAGGGATAAAATTGGACCCCTTGTAGATAGTGAGGGTAGGCTGAGTGAGAAGTCAGAGGAAATGGGGGAAATTTTGAATGATTTCTTTGCCTCAGTATTCACTAGGGAAAAAAAATATTGAACCAGTTGAGGTAAAGAAAAATAGTGGGGAGGTAATGAAGCATATAAGGATAATGTGCAGTTGCTTTCATGTTTAACAACAACAAAGCGGGGAAAAATTAAGAATGACAAGAGCCTGAGGTGGAGAATTGAACTGTTCACCTGTAACTACAAGATCTTGTACCAGCCCGGGAAGCTCAATGAGCTTCCTGATACCCTGTCTTGGGGGACATATGCCAATGTGCAGTTGGATCACCTCCAAATCCTTCGCAACAACCTCTGCCACCCTGGAATCACCAGGCTCTACCTCATTGTTAGAGCCTGCAACCTCCCCTACTCAGTCAAAGACATCAGGGAGTTGACGCACAACTGCTGGGGTCTGCACTAGGTGCAAACCAGCCAGACCAAACCCACCTGGTCAAGGCCACTTGCCCCTTCAAGCAGTTGAGCATGGACTTTAAGTAAATCCCTCCCATCCACCAACAGGAATGTGTACTTCCAGAACATAGTGGAAGAATACTCCTGCTTTTCCTTCACCATCCCTTGCCCAGATATGACCACGGACATAAAGGTGTTAAGTGGCATCTTCACTCTCTTTGGATACCCCTGCTACCCATAGCAACCGGGGCCCTCCTTTGAGTGAGGAGTTGCGCCAGTACCTGTTGACCAAGGGCATGAGCAAGACCATAGGGTAGAGAGGGAAAATGCCACCGTTTGGAGTGAAGTTCACTTAGCTCTTAAATCAAGAGGGACTACCCACTTCCCAGAAGCAAGAAGCACTTCCCGATGTGCTCCTTGCTACTAGGTCCCTCCTTGGTACAGCCATGAATGTAACACTGCATGAAAGCCTCTTTTCCTTAGGAAGTTAGCATCTGGAACCACACTACCATCTTGGGTGCTAGCTGAGAAACCCTGGGCTAGTGCTGCACCAAAAGCACATCAGACACCACAAAACTGACCCTCTGGTCAAGAAGGTCCACCTCCTCCACATCAAACCCCAATATGCCTATGTGGTGTATCAGAATGGTCAACAGGACCCCATCTCCATCCAGGACCTCGTGTATACAGGAGACCCCCCAACAGACCAGCCAATCCCATCCCCCAGAAACCCTGACCAACCAGCCCCACCTAATTTCACTTCCCCAAACTCCAACTTACCCAAACAGCACCATGATACCAACCCCCCCTCAGCCACTAGAGGCACCACCTGTTGCATAAGACACTGTGCCACAACAGACCCTGTGATGGTCCCAATGACAGATGATACCACTAGACATGCTGAACCTGTAAGGAACTTTGGAACTGCACCAAACACCAGACTTTGTTTAAAAAGGAGGGGTGAATGTGGTTCTACAACTGAATATAGATATGTACAAATAGGTCTGCTCCTGAACCAGTGAATCCTCCCTCCCAGATATCCCCATAAAGGCTGTTATGCCCAAATCCCTCCCTCAGTACCTGCCTTGGAATTGGGCCAACAACATCCAAGCTGTGCTGACACTTCAAGGTGATTAAAGCCTTTTAATCATGACTTTCTGTCTGATTATGGTAGTACACACTGTATTCTGAAAAATACACCTTTGAAGGTCCTCCACTTCCCTCTCACGTCCTTGCCTGAAAACAATTTTTCCGAATCCACGCTTTCAAGATCCTTTCTCATTTCCTCAAATTTAGAATTTCAACCAAAGGCTCAGACCTATCCTTCTCCATAATAAACTTGAAACTAATGGCATTATGATTACTGGACCCAAAATGTTCCACTACACACATCTCTGACACCAGTCCTGTCTACACAAAGTGCAACATGTCATTGAAAATTCATTTTCTGAGTCATGTGATGGAGTAGTGGCTGGTAGGAGAATACCAGCCCTCTCCAGAAAAGAAGGAAAAAAGTAAAAAAAGCAAAGCCACAGACACACAAACCACAACAAATAAAAAATAAAGGTGTGGAGGAAATGGCACCAAAGAAAGAAAAGCCAAAAACAACTGGAAGAAGGAAAGACGTCAGAAGAGAAAGGTGAAGGCCTTACCTGTACAAAGAAGCAGGGACCCGCCGTGGAGAGAGGAGCCCACTCCCTGAGGTCAGTGGAAGCCCCGAAGGGTCACGACCCACCGAGCACAGGACTACAAAGATGGCTCACGGAGCCAAACAGAGGTGCGCGACTGTGCATGACAAAGACAACACCGATGGGAGGGGGGACCAGCTGTGGAGTGGAAATCCACAGCTTGAACAGTTGAGTAAGACCCGACGGCAGGGCTCCCAGTGGGAAGATATAGAAAATAATGGGAACGGGAGGGAGGAGAATGAAAAAAGGAAATCAGAGACTCAGCAGATGACCAGCCCAGAGGAAGAGGACCAACATCAAGACACCATTAATAAAAAAATTACCCAGCAAACTGAGATAAACAGCCCAACAAGAAAGTCAGAAGAGACACAGATACAAGGAAGAGAGGTAGAGGACACAGGTCCTGTAGTGGACTCAGGGGAGGAGGAGGGAGAACATCAAGCTCTGCACAGAGAAATGGAATGGACAGTACAAAGATAATTTTTTTTCAAGAATATATGGAAGCATTAAAAGAATGGCTGACATGAGAATTTAGTGAAATAAAAAGAAGAATAAAAGGTACAGAAGAAAAAGTGAGTAGATTAGAGATGGTCATGACAGAAATAGGGAAAAGAGTAGACAAGGTGGAAGAATGAGAAACAGCCATAGAAATGGAAGTGGACGACTTAAAAAGGAAACTGGAAGAATCTGATAAAAAAAAAGAAACACAGGAGTTGTTAGCTCAGAAGATGGATATAATGGAAAACTGTAATGGGAGAAACAATATAAAGATAGTAGGCCTTAAGGAAGATATGAAAGAATTTATAAAAGAATGGATTCCCAGGGTCCTAGGAGTGCCAGAATTATAAGAGGGAATGGAAATTTTAAAGGGCACAAAGAACATTAGCCCCTAAACCACAGCCACAACAAAAACCAAGATCCATTCTAGTAAAATTCCTGAGATATATGACAAGAGTAAATATATTGGAAAAGGCAATGAAAAAAATGAGAGAAAACAAAAAGCCACTGCAATACAAAGGTCAAAAAAAAATTTTCTACCCAGACAAAAGTTTTCAGCTCCTGAAGAAGGAGTTTAACGCAGCAAAATCGATCCTATGGAAGAAAGGCTATAAATTTATGTTAAGACATCCAGAGGTGCTTAAAACAGTTATCCCACGGCAGCAAAGCAGATTGTTCTCGGGTCCGGAGAAAGCACGATAATTTGCAGAACGCTTGCAAAACAGACAGAGAGATGAAGAGATGTAACAAGAACAAGAATGATGACAAACTTCATATAAAGAAGAAAAATAATGTATAAGTAAGAACTAAGAAGGGGAAGAAAGGAAGTAAGGGGGGAATTAAGAGGGTGAGCTTTGTTATATGTGAGGGGGGGTGGGAAATCAGTTGACGCTTGCAAGCGGCTTCACAATCCAAATGGAGAGGGGAGATGTGGTTGCCCGGCAAGGGATAAGGGGCAACTCAGAGAGGGGGGGGAACACTTGGGGTTAAAGGAATTTTAGATGTGAGAATAGTGGAAATATATTATGTTTTAGAAGTGTTGTCTTACAGAGTGTTCAAAAAAAGAAAACAGATATGGAGGAAAGGTGGTGATGAGGTAGCGGAAATGAGAGATAAACAAAGCATGAAATGGCCATGTTGAACTATATGACTATAAATATTAACGGAATACATAACCAAATCAAAAGGAAGAGGCTGTTAAATTTACTGAAGAAAGAAAAAATTGATATAGCATTCATGCAGGAAACACATCTAACTGAAGTGGAACACAAGAAATTAAGGAGAGACTGGGTAGGGCACGTAACGGCAGCATCATATAACTCAAAAGCCAGAGGAGTAGCTATATTAATCAATACAAATGTACCAATCAAAATAGAGGAGGAAATAATAGATCCAGCAGGGAGGTATATAATGATAAAGTGTCAGATATATTCAGAATTTTGGAATTTGCTCAATGTATATGCACCTAATGAAGAGGACCAAAAATTTATGCAAGGTATCTTTTTGAAGATTGCAGATACAAAGGGGAATATACTGATAGGAGGGGATTTTAATCTTAATTTGGACTTAAAGATGGATAAAACTGGAAAAAAGACTAGCAGAAAGAACAAAGTAACCAAATTTATGGTTAAATCAATGCAGGAAATGCAACTTTTGGATATATGGAGGAGGCAACACCCAAAGGAGAAGGAATACTCATATTATTCGGGTACACATAAAACATACTCAAGGATAGACCTGTTCCTGTTATCAGCCCACATCCAAGGGAGAGTTAGGAAAACGGAATATAAAGCTAGATTGTTATCGGTTCATTCACCCCTGTTATTTGCAATAGAGCTGGAGGACATCCCACCGAGAATGTATCGATGGAGATTAAACTCCATGCTACTTAAAAGACAGGATTTTAGAGAAATCATTGAGCGGCAAATTAAAATGTACTTTGAAATAAATACGGAATCAGTGAAAGATAAGTTTATACTATGGGATGCAATGAAAACGTTCATCAGAGGGCAGATAATAAGTTATGTAACTAAGTTGAAGAAGGACTACAATAGGGAAATAGAACAGCTGGAAAGGGGAATAGCAAGTACAGAAAAAGAATTAGCAATAAGGGAAGATACAACAAAAAGAAGAGAATTGGCAGACAAAAAATAAAATATGAAACACTACAAATGTATAAGGTGGAGAGGAACATAATGAAGACAAAACAGAAGTATTATGAGCTAGGAGAAAAAAATGCACAAAATACTAGCTTGGCAGCTTAAGACAGAACAAACTAAAAGAACGGTATTAGCATCAAGGAAAAAGGACAAACATTATATATAATCCAATGGAGATCAATGAAAACCTCAAGGAATTCTACGAGCAACTATATCGAACTGAGGACGAAGGGAAAGAAGACAAAATAGATGATTTTTTAGCTAAAATTGAACTAACGAAATTGGAAGAAGAGGAGCAAAATAAAATAAAACCATTTGAAAAAGAGGAAATACAGGATATATTACCGAACAATAAAACGTAGGGAGAGGATGGACTCCCAATAGAATTCTATAAAACATTTAAAGACTTATTGATTCCTCCTCTCCTGGAAGTAATGAACCAGATTGAAGAAACACAAAACATGCCAGATTCATGCAAAATAGCAATAATTACAGTAATACCAAAGATGGGGAAAGATCCACCAACACCAGCATTGTATAGACCAATATCTCTACTTAACACAGACTATAAGATAATAGCAAAACTATTAGCAAACAGATTGGCCAACTGTGTACCAAAAATAGTAAAACTAGATCAAACTGGATTTATTAAGAAAAGACGAACAACGGACGGACAATATCTGTAAGTTCATTAACTTAATCCATGCAGTACAAGGAAACAAGACGCCAATAGTGGCGGTTGCCTTAGACGCAGAGAAAGCCTTTGACAGAGTAGAATGGAATTATTTATTCAAAGTACTACAGAGGTTCAACCTACCAGAGAAATATATTAATTGGATTAAAGCATTATATAAGGGACCATTGGTGAAGGTGACAGTAAATAGATATACATCAAATTAATTTAAATTAAGCCGATCAACTAGACAGGGATGTCCACTATCTCCCTCACTGTTTGCATTCGCTATAGAACCACTGGCAGAACTGATAAGAACAGAAAATAAAATAAGAGGGATAAAAATAAAAGAGAAGGAATATAAAATGTCTATTTGCAGATGATATCATAGTTTACTTAACAGAATCAGAAATATCAATAAAAGAATAACATAAGAAATTGAAGGAATATGGAGAAGTATCGGGGTACAAGATCAACGCAAATAAAATTGAAGCAATGCCAATGAATAATGTGGATTTCACAAAGTTTCAGAAAGAATCACCATTTAGATGGCAAACACAAGCAATTCTATACCTAGGTATACAACTAGATAATAATGTAGGCCATCTATACAAACTTAATTATCAGCCATTAATGAAGAAATTACAAGATGACTTAGAACATTGGAAAGACTTACCACTAACACTGATAGGAAGGGTAAATTATATTAAAATGAATATCTTCCCAAGGATACAATCCCTATTTCAATCATTATCAATTCACCCAACAGAGAAATTTTCCAAGGAGCTAAAGAAAATAATAAGGAAATTCTTATGGAAAGGGGGGAAACCGGAGATAGCGCTAGATAAATTAACAGAATGGTACAATCAAGGGGGCTTACAGCTACCAAACTTTAAGAATTATTATAGAGCAGCACAATTAAGATACCTATTAGATTTTTATCAAACAAGGGAAAAACCAAATTGGACCAGATTAGAGCTAGATAAAATAGGGGAGAAGGTACCTGAACATATACTATATAAGTGGGATGAAAAGCTGGTGCAACATAGGAATTCACCAGTACTGCACCATCTGCTCAACATTTGGAAGAAGATTCACATAGAAAGGAATAAAACAAATTATCAACTACCAAAACTAATATTGACACAAAATCAACTAATCCCTTTCACAATAGATAACGTTTTATTTAGAGAATGGGAGAGAAAAGGGATCAAAAGAATAGAAAATTGTTTTTCGGGAAATAAATTATTATCTTTGGAAAAATGAAGGACAAATATGGTATAACTCACGGTACAATGTTTGCATACCACCAGCTGAAAACCTACTTGAAGGACAAATTGTCAGGCTGAGGTTACCAGAAGGAAGCAATTTTGAATAAATGATTACAGACACAATGATAATTAAAAGATTCATAAAAACATGTACATCAACCTGCAAGAGAAATAGAATGAGCAAACAAGCTGTACACCCAAACAAAAATGGGAACAAAATCTAAACATAAAGATAAAAAATGAAAAATGGGAAAAACTATGCTCCAGAACTATGAGAAATACAATAAACATGAGGTTACGCATGATACAATATAATTGGTTACACAGGCTATACACCACACCCCAAAAGTTATAAAAATGGGACCCAACAGTATCAGACAGATGTTTTCGCTGTAAGAAGGAAACGGGAACAACAGTACATACAATTTGGGCATGTGAGAAAGTGAAAAAGTTTTGGGAAGATCTAAACCAGGTATTAAATAAAATCACAAAAAGCAACATACCAAAAAATCCAGAGATCTTTCTTCTAAGTAATATAAGAAGTAAAGAACTTGGACTCGATTTGGATGGAGCACAAAAAAGATTTATTATGATATCCTTAGCTGCAGCAAAAAAATGTATTATGTCAACCTGGAAATTAGAAGATAGCCTGAGAATACAGCAATGGTACATAGAAATGAATAAATGTATTCCACTGGAAAAAATAACATATAATTTAAGAAATAACATCACAGTATTCAAACAAATTTGGGAACCGTACAGAGAAGTACTACCGTGGACCTCCACCGCCTAAAATGACAGAAGGAGAAGAAGACGAAATGAACTGACCCAGTATGTAAAAGTAGAAAACACAAATTTCTTGTTTATTTTCATTGTGTAATGACATTGTTTAATGGGTTTAATGTATCATATATGTTGAACATTGAGTGAGTGGGGAGGGGGGGTGAAGGAGGGAGGGAAGGGAGTGGGGAAAAAGGGGAGAAAATGACACTCTGTATATTCAAGAGGGAAATGTTTGTGTGTATTTTGGTCAGTATGGTTCATAGTGTGAAAAATTTAAAAAAAATTAAAAAAAGAAGATTCATTTTCTGCACTCGTACTTGGACTTCTTCCCCGTTGATCTTGCAATCAATCAATATTGGTCAAGTATTGTTGGACACTGACATGAGAGGCATCAGATGCTGAGTACAAATGAAAATCAGCAGCAAAACATTTTTAGGTCAGTTGAACTAACACAATGTGTCAGCATCAATATGTGATTAAAGATAATTTAATGTTTCTCCAACCTCCTACAAGATAGAGTAAATCAGAATTTTCTTTGTGTTCAGCTGGAGGTTGACTATCATAATCCCATTTATTTTTCAGGAAGCAAACCTTTTGAAAAAAAATTGTTGTCCAGTGTAATCTGCTTATTGGTATCCATTCCATTAGGCCCAGAATTCAGCACAGTGGGGGGTCAAAGTGGATCAAAGGTCTTAGTTCTGGAGTGGTTTTGAGGTCTCCTGACTCCCAACTTATTTTGCCCAAGCGTAATTCATGGGAACCAGATGTCACAAATTGGATTCAGTAGGGTGCTGAGGGCAAGAAGGGTTCCCAAAGGGTCTTGGGCACTGAAGGCTTCCTGATTGTATTGGAAGTTTGGATCTGGAGCTCAGGTTGCCTATGGTTTGAACTGGAGTAAATGCAGCTGCAGGAATGCTAGAGGTAAATCCACAGACAGTCAATAATTCTGAAAAGACTCTCTTTAGCTTTTCTTTCTCCTGTTTTTAGGGGCACAGAGCAATATTCATGGTGGCTCTTTGTCTTAAGGCAGACAAAACTGGATGTATATCATATATAGATTACATTTAAAAAATATATTTTATTAAGCATGAATTCAGTCCCCCACTATCACAAATTTTGCAGTCGAACATCCTGCATTGGGGACATTGCAGGCGTCAGCACACCCGCAGTACAATGGGATCGCCTCATCATGAAAGATTGGCTATCCTGACCACCAATTCTCCCCTGCTAGCTAAGTATATACATACATATATATATATATATATATATATATATATATATAAAAATTTTTAAAAATGTATTATTAGATGACGACAAAAATAACCTTTGAGAGTACTTGTTTCATTCCTGGATTAATCCAGCTCCAACAATATTCAAGTGGCTCAACCTAATGGTTTTCCCACTGACCACTTTCAACTCAAATGCTTTCCATCATTAGTATATCCTGATGGTGCTGTGAATGATCTATGAAATGCACAGTAACAACTCAACGAGCTTCTTTGGCAACACCTTCAAAACTCTTCTTTCTGGTTTAAAAAAAACAACCACAGCATCAGGCGAAGAGAAGCACCAATACTTGTAAGGCCTCCTCCAAGTCACATGCTCCCATCAAATGGACATCGATCTCTGTCCCTTTAATGGGACTGGGTCAATATCCAGGAACTCCTCAACTGATAGCAGTATGGGAGCAACTTCACCTTCTCATCTCAATCCAGATCTGAGTTCAAAGACAAGCGTTTCAAGAAGTAAATTCTCTTGATAATTCTAAAGGTTATTAGGGATTGGCAATAAAGCGGAACCTATCAATGCTGCTAAAATCTGATGGAAATATTTTTTTAACATGGCATTTTTCACATGACACACAATGTTTTATGCCCATGAAGTGCAGACACGTTCACAGCAAATGGTATACACCGAATCAAAGACACCAGAGAGAGAGAGAATCTGTTCCAGTTTTAAGGTAGAATGAATATTACCTGGCATACCTGAAGAAATTGCTGCTTCATTTCAAACTGAGTTGTTGCAAATGCAATAATCACCAAAACAATTATTCAGCATCTTGTTTAACATCATCTGGGGCAAGACAAGAGCCGATTCACTGAAGTGAATATGAAGTAAGGTTGGATAGACTAGGCTTGTATTCTCTGGAATTTAGAAGATTGAGGGGGGATCTTATAGAAACATTTAAAATTCTTAAGGGTTTAGACAGACAAGACGCAGGAAGGTTGTTTCCAATGCTGGGAAAAACCAGAACCAGGAGTCACAGTTTAAGGATAAGGGGGAAGTTTTTTTTAGGACTGAGATGAGGAAAAATTTCTTCTCTCAGAGGGTGGTGGATCTGTGGAATTCTTTGCCACAGGAAGTAGTTGAGGCCGGTTCCTTGTCAATATTTAAGAGTAGGTTAGATTTGGCCCTTGTGGCTAAGGGGATCGGGGTATGGGGAGAAGGCAGGAACCGGGTACTGATATTGAATGGTGGTGTAGGTTTGAAGGGCCAAATGGTCTACTCCTGCACCTATTTTTCTATGTTTCTGTGACAATCCACCATGAAAACTGAAGTTTAGGAACACTTTTCAAACCATCAGACTTTTGTTTCAAAAGCAGAAGAGATACAGTTGGGCCAGGGGTGACGGTGATTATATTTTTATTCATTTGTAAGATGTGCGCATTGTTGGCAAGGCCAAGATCTATTTACCACTCCAAACTGGCCTCAGAAATATGGGTCACTACCTTCTTGAACTGCTGCAGTCCATTTGCAGCACGGTTAGCGTGACGCAATTACAGCACCAGCGACCAAGGTTTGAATCTGACACTGTCTGTAAGCAGTTTGTACCTTCTCCCCATATTTGTCTGGGTTTCCTCTGGGATGCTCCAATTTCCTCCCACCATCCAAAACATACGGGGTTGTAGGTTAATTGGGTGGCACGGTGATGGCCGGTCTTGGCTTTTACCGTGTTGTAAATTTTTTTTAAATTGCTGAAGGTGATCTCACAAGTGATGTAGCCCTGATCAATGCACTGACAAACTTCTGAGTACAACGGATCAGGCAGAATTGCATCCCAAGCTTATGACTTAACGTACATGGAACTTTAAAAAGTGAAAGTTGGTCTGACTTAGCAGTCTTTTCTTGGAGACAACACAATGGATCAATTCATTTTGTTTGTTGACTCCCTCAGATGCAACTCCAGATGGTGGCAAATCAACAAAAAGTGAAGATCTTGCCCTCTCATTTTCCACCTAATAGAAGTTTATGGAAAGTACAGTATAGGTCAGATAAACTGGGCAGTTAGCCGGAAGAAAGTGGAATTATGCTGAATAAACATCAACTCTGTAGAGTCATACAGGAGACAGAGTTTTGAAATTTAAGCACAGCAAATCATTTTCGGAGTTATTGCGTGCAGCCTGTGTTCGTATTTGACTTTTGCTCAGAGTAATGCACTTTTTGGCCCCATGGTTCAGCTGCAGATTTATTTTGCCTCTCACAGCATTGCACAAAGGGCTTCCAGGTGTTTCTAAGATTCCATACCAGTGCATTTTTCTCCTTTGCTTAAGATCTATCTAGTTGAGATTCGAGAAGATGCTTTCCAAACATTGATTATGCTGTGAAACACTGCAGAGGCTCTGTTATTTTTTCATGTCAGTCACTCTGTGGGGAGTGGACTGAGTGGCCTACACCTAATTCAACTGTTCAGTGGCCAGACTGCTGTGCCGAGCAGGCACTGGCTGCTAAGGGTAGGCCACATTCTTCAGGAGCTTACTGTTTCCGTTTTTACTTGGATTTCATGCTGGCTTTGAGCAGCAAAGAAAACAGTCTGAAAAGCCATCTAGGCAATGCTGGTGTATTTATTTCACCTGGTTGAAGTCTTGTGGTAATTCCCCCACTGAAAGTGAATCCAGAACAGACTGGGCCAGGAGTTGTGACATAAATATGTTTCTTATTATGCAATAATATGGTATTAAAACACAGACCCTCCTGTCTTTCTCTATAAACACTTCAATAACACATTTCTCAGCATAGTCTGCCCCCTCCCCCTCTACCCAGCCAGATCCATATGCTCCATAGTTACTGAATCACAGCAAATAAAAACACGTTTCATGAACATTATGCAGGGTTAAAATTTCACTGCTCTGAACTGCCTCTGGCTCAGAAGAAAAATGCAATGTCAGATGTAACTTCAGGAAGAGATGATGCTTGATCCCTTATTCTTAACAAGTACATTGACTTTCTTGGTTGGGAGTTACATTGTGAATGTTACAACTGACACGGCGGCCTTGACTTTCACATTACTTGCACCGGTGTCATCAGTGTGATCTGGGAGAAACTGGCAGACACAGCAGGAGAGGTGACGGAACTTTCAGCATGAGGTACAACAAGCTGGCATTGAGTTTCCACAATTTTAAAAACCGATTTACGACCAATTTTGCCTCAAGCGAGATGCACCCATACAATCAGCCATCATTTTTAAGTTATATTGTTGAGCAGGGCAAGTTTTCTTTGGTTTCCCTATAATCTTCAAAGCTTTAAGATGATCATCAAGTTGAGTTCCTTTCGTCAATGCCCAAGAATGAGTGGGGGTGTAAAGTATGTAATTTACCATAAGACTCATGAATTTTCTTCTTTAATATATTGGCTACTTTCTGGAGGCAGCAGGAAGTGTTGATGGAGGGGAGAGGAAATTTGTGAGATGGTCTGAGCTGCACTCACAACTCTGCAGTTTTTTCAGATCAGATGCCATTTATTGTCATGTAATAAAACAGAAATGTAATATTAAATAAAATTGCCTTTAACCTGCCATAAGTCAGACAAAGGTTTGATATTAGCATTGCCTGTCACACCTTACAGTCAGAGAAAAGGAAGCAAAAGAAAGTCGTTCCCCCCACTCCCCCCAGAGTAACTGAGTGCCCACTAATTTGCCTCCAACGCTGCCGCAGCCTCTTGATCTGCACAAGACTCCAGTTCAGTTCAAGCCATTGGCAACCCGAGCCCAGATCTAATCTCCAAATGATGAGGAAGCTTTCAGGGCCCTACGGAAGCCCTTCTTGTTCTCAGCAGCCTCTTGAATCCCAGTTCTCTCGAGCCAGTATCCAGCAGCCTGCAGTCTGTGTAGGTTCCTTGATCACAAATTGCCAACAGCATGCTATATGTATGTTTTCTTCAGCCACGGAGCCTCATGCTGGTCTGCCACTGTGGTCCTCATCCTTAGGGACATCTCCTCTGCTTCTCCACGGGGTTGAGGTGGGTGGGGGGGGGGGGGGTTCTCCCCATTACCACTGCTCTGCTGGTTTCCCAGATTCTGCTACCCCTCATAGCTGCTGGCTTACTCAGGTGCTGCCTTCTTGGGCCTGGACCTCGTGGTAGGAGGATTTTATGTAATACACCATTGACTCCTTTAACAGGCCATTTAAAGCCTGGACTGAGGCACAGGCTGTTAGACTGGGTGGTAGGACTCTTTGGGGGAGAGCTGTGTCTCCACTCCTCATTCTCCCCGTGTCCACACTAATGGTAGCCTTGCCATTACAGCTGCTCTGAGAGTTCCACCATTATTTTTATTCCTGTTTTGGTCACAGTAGTTCCCATACTATGCAATGATGCACCATGACAGGACTTTCTGTAGAAGCTGCTGAGGGGATGCAGATGACATCCTAAATTTCCTCAAGTGCCTGAGGAAATAGAGCCATTTTCTTGGCCATTACATCAATGAAGGTGGATCAAGTCAAGTCATTGGAGATGTTAACACCCAGTAACTTGGAGCTCTCTAATTCAGTGGTTCCTTATCCCAGAGGTGCTCTGTGATTAGCAAGAGATTGCTTAAGGTGGAATGTGGGTGAAAAGATAATGTTTGTAAACTACTTTTTATAATTGACTCGTTATGTGCACGTTTTCATAACTCCAAAGAAAATGGGCCAATGACAATTTTTCTCAGGAAAATTATTTCAGTAAAAATTGGATCTAGAGCAGTGATTCTCAACCTTCACTTTCTACTCACATCCCACCTTAAGCAATCCCTTACTAATCACAGAGCACCGATGGCATTGTGGTATGTGAGTGGAAAGAAAAAGGTTGTGAACCACTGCTCTAATCCATCCACTTTAGCACCATTGATTTGAACATAGAGTGACATCCAACCCTCTTCTGGAAGTCTATGATCAGCTCCTTGTTATTGTTGATATTGAGGAGAAGGTTGTTGCCATGGCACCAAGCTCAGAGTCCTTTTATCTCCCTTCTTAATTTAAACTCATCTCTAAGACCCAGCCTATAACAATTGTGACATCCATAAATTTATAGATAGGGTTGGTGCTGAGTTTGGCCAAGCGGTCATGGATGTAAAGGGAGTATAGCAGGGAACTGTGAATGCAGCTTTGTGGGACACCAGTGTTAAGAGTGATTATGGAAGAGGTGCTTTCACCAATCCCCACTGATTGTCGGACAGGAAGTCGTACATCCTTTTGCTTAGGTCAAGATCTCAGAGTTTGGGGATGAGCTCGTTTGGCACAATGGTATTGAGAGCGGAGCTGTGGTCAACATAGCCTGATGTAGGTGTCCTTGTTATTTTAATGTTCCAAGACTAAGTGTAGGACCAGTAGATGATGTCTGCTCTGGATCTGTTGTGGCAGTAGCACATTGAAGTGGGTCGAGGCTGATAGGGAAGTTGGATTTAATGTGAGCCATTACTAGTCCCTTGAAGAACTTTATCTCAGAGCTATCAGGTTGCAATCATTTAAGCCCTTTATTCTACTTTTCTTCGGCACTGGGATAATGGCGGCCTGCGTGATCAGGTGGGTGCTACAGAAGAGAAAAGCTGAAGGTGCCTGTGAATACATCCATTAGCTGGGCTTTGCAGCTTCACAGAATAACCAAGAGACTCCATCTGGGACAGTTGCCTTCTGCAGGTTCATTTTCAGGAAGGCTTCTGGTGTACAGGAGGTTGTTGCGGTGTTTGCTAATGGTGGGATGGCATGGTGGAGATGGTTGTGCGGTTATTTGCTATTCAACCTGGTTTCACATTATAGCTTCTGATGGCATACATACCCTGCCACAGTGACCTGACACCAATGAAGTTTGGCTGGGACAAGTTTGTTTCACATCTCTGATGGCTGAAAGAATAACAGCTGCGCTTGTGGGGTGTCAATCATCCCAGCCCTGGACATGATTGCAGGAATTCCTCAGGGTGGGGACCAAAGCCCAAACATCTTCAGCTGTTTATCAATGACCCATCTTCTATTATAAATTCAAAAGTGAGATTGTTCATTGATGAGTGCAATATTTTCAATTCCATTATCAACTCCTCAGTGCATTAATCCATCTATGCCTTCATGCGGCACGATCTAATAGCATCATGTCACAGAAGTTCTAGGCAATGACTATTTCCAGCAAAAGCAATCTCCACCATTTACCCTGACGTGATCATTGCCAATTTCCCTGACAATGGGTGTCAGCATGGATTAGAAACTACTGGACCAGCCACACAGATTCTGTGACTATGTCAGAGGCTCGGTATTCTATGTCAAATGGCTTATCTTCTGCTATCTTAAAGCCCTTTCTCCACCTACAAGGCACAAACATGGAGTCAGCCAGAATACTCAACACCTTCATGGATATATGCAGGTCAAAGAACACTTGAGAAGCTCTACACCATCCAGAACAAATCAACTCTCTTGATCCATCATATAAACATCATTCTAACTATCTCCCTGAAATTTGTGTTTATAACTCAATAAACATCAATGTTTGAACCTTGGATTTTTGACAATATTCAATTACCTTGGCTCAAACAATGGAGACCCACCATTGAAGTCTGACTAATTTTTTGGTCAAGGGTGTTGTTTTCCAGATTTCCTGTGAAAATCCAGAGGATTGAATGCGAGGAGAAAAAAAAAGCATTTATCATTGATAATAATCCATCCAACTGACAAGATTATCTCACCATGGGTACTTACATTCCCTCCAATGGGCATTCATTCTGGACAGCTCCAGGCACATTACAGTGAGCTCCTGGTTCAACATTTGGAGATCAAACATGTATGGTCTCAAAAGGCAGCTTGTTTTATGATGATAACATGAGATCCTTTAGAATCTGCTTAGTTATACTGCATTCCTTATCCTTACAAGGATTGGTATGAAGTTTTACCCAAGGGCTTCATAATTTACAGCACGACTGTGAGTAAAACCTTGTGCTGTTTCAGTGACAAATAATGCATTTTACTTCTAGATTTTTGAAATATGCAAAAATAACTGTCCTCTACAAATGAACCAGACTTTGCTTTTTGTTCATTCTCATCTGTTGTGGTCACTCAAGGGTACATTGAGGCACGTGACGGAGGAAAGAGTTGGGTTTCTTCTTCTTCCTTTCTTCTTCCTAGATGTAAATCCAAAGTAAGATACAGACATGAGGTGGTAAATAAAAAGGAAAGGGAGAATGTGAATCAAACTGGAAAAAAAAGCAAGGCATGGCTGTAAGACGAAAATTGAATTGCAAGGTGAAAGTTATGGAGTCATAGAAACAGGCCTTCGCATCCATCTCGACCATCATACCTGTTGACACTAATTCCACTTGTCTGCATTAATTCCATATCCCTCTCTGCCTCGCTCATTCAAGTACCTCGCCAGGTGCTTCTTAAATATTGATTTGATCTTAGCTCTATCACCTCTTCTGTCAGCTCATTTCACATTCTAATTACTCCTTATGTGATAAAATTACCCCTCAGGTCCCCTTTTAACTTCCTCCCTCTCTCCGAAAACTTATGCCATCTATTTTTAGTCATGTCTACCACGGGAAATAGACCACCCTATCTATGCCTTTCATAAGTACTCAGAAATGGGAAAGGAAACAAATTTTCAATTGGTGCACAATTTTGCAAATAAACCCTCATCTGTGGTGACTGAAGCCTTTGTGTTTTATTACATTTATGCAAAGAAATGCATTTGTTCATGGTTCATTTAGGAGCCATGGTTGGCATGCTTGGTATAGCAGTTAGCACAACACCTTTTTAATGCCAGCGATTGGGACTTGGGTTCGAATCCCATGGTCTCTGTAAAGGAGTTTGTACGTTTTCCCCGTGTCTGCATGGGTTTTCTCCAGGGGCTCTGGATTCCTTCCACCATTCAAAACGTACAGGGGATTGTAGGTCAATTGGATGTAATTGGGCAGCATGGCCTCATGGGCTAAAATAGCCTGTTTACTATGCTGTATTTCTAAATTAAAAATTAATTTGTACATCAGAATAATGGAAAGTGAGTGAAAAGGTATTAGATTCATATAAAAGTGAGAAGAACAACAAGGAATGGGCAAAGACAAGTACAATCATGTGGAGAAAAAGTAGCACATGGAACACAGACAGGAGAGTAGGAGGAAGTGATACATCAGGAAGAAGAATCACCAAAGGTTAATAAACACCAAATGGTAAGAGAATGAGGGTAAGAAAAATAATAAGGCACATGCAGATTAATGCTGATAGAACTGTGAAGGTGTATGAGAAACATGATAAAGGTGCACAGGCCAAGAAGTCAGAGGTGAGAGAGAGATAGTTATAGGCAGTGGTGGATTAACTACCACCCCAATGATGAGCTTTAGTAAGGCCCTGCACTGCGGTGGTGTATCTAGGGAAAATAGCGCCTAAGGGAAGCACTGAAATTGCGACCCCCCCCCCCGTTAAACTTACTTACTTCAACCCTTCACCACATAACCATCCTTTGCCACCACCACGCCATTCACTTTGCCTTCCCTACCTGTCCTCGCCGCTGTAGAACCCAAAAATAGGTTTAAGAAATGGATTTGAGGGGATTTACTAAAAAGGTGTGATGGACACCTGATCACACCTGAGCGGCCTGGTTCTGAACCCGTCCCTCAGAATTCAAACAATGGGGAGGAATCCAGACCAACAAAAGGTGTCAATGGCCGCCCACTGAACCATTCCCATTCCCTAATTATTATTTATTTCCCTGGTGTAGAAAGTTATTTGATGTTGGTCAAAGACTAGATGAGCTGTCCTATTCCTATATTAGGTGTGGGTGGGAGGGGGGCTGGAAAAGACAGGAGCCTGTGAATACAATCAATAAATTTGAATTAGTTGTCAATGGTGACACTAACAATGTATATTATCTGTATAAGCTTGTGTGAAAATATAAATAACACTTTAAAAAGCAAAAGGTGTTAATTGGATGTGATAAGGGACTAGGTAAAATTTAACATGTCTGTGTGAAAGGAGAGACGATGGGGGAAGAAGGGGTGGGGGGATTTTAATGAAAGCAAGTCAATATTACTGCCATCCTGTTGCATGGTGCCCAGTGGGAAGATGAGGTGTTGTTCCTTCAATTTACGGGTGGTTTTAGTCTGGCAGTCCATGAATTATGGACAGAAATGTTAGTATAGGAATGGGATGGAGAATTGAAGTGGGCGGACACTGGGAGAGTCACGCTATCGTGGCGGAGAGAGCCAAGGTGCTCAACAAAGTAATCTCCCAGTCTGCATCTAGTCTCTCTGATGTAGAGGAGACCACGGCGGGAGCACCGGATGCAGAAGATGACCCCTGCTGATTCACAAGTGAAATGTTACTTCACTTGGAAGGACTGTTTGGGTCTGAATGGTGCTGAAGAAGGAGGCGTGAGTGCAAGTGGAACATCTCTTGTGGTCACAGAGGTAGGTCCCAAGGGGACAATTGGTTGGGAAGGAGGAGTGGACAAGAGTCAGGGAGAGGGTGGTACCTTCACAAGGGGGAAAGGGGAGGAGAGGAGAATATGTATCTAGTGGTGGGATCACGTAGTAGGTGGTGGAAATAGCAGAGGAGGAAGTGTTGGATGTGGAGACTGGTGGGATGGTAGGTGAGGACAAGAGGAATCCTGTCCTTGTTGTGCAAGGGGGTGGAGGGGGCCAGGGCAGATGTATGGGTAATGGAGGATATGCAGGTGAGTGACGAGTTGATGATGGTAGAGAGGAAACCAAGTTGTTTGAAGGAGGAGGACCTCTCTGATGATCTGACATGGGTGCAGATGTGACTGAGTCAGAGGAAGAGAGAGAATGGAATGGAATCCTTACAGAGGCCAGGATGGGAAGAGGTGTAGGTGATGTAGCTGTGGGGGTTGGTGGGTTTATAGAAGATGTCTGTCAAGAGTTTGTCTCCTGAGTTGGAGACAGAGAGATCAAGGATAAGGAGAGTGTGGCTAGAAATGGAGCAAATAAATTTGAGGTCAGGATGAAAGTTGGCAGCAAAGTGGATGAAGTTAACGAGCTCATCATGGGTACATGAGGCAGCACCAAAATAGTCATCGATGTAGCAGAGGAAGAGTTGAGGGGCCTTGCCTTTGTAGGCTTGTAATGTGGTTTGCTTCATGTAGCCAACAAAAAGGCAGGCATAGCTGGGGCCCATACAGATATCCATGGCTACCTCTTTAACCTGGAGAAAGTGTAATGAGTCAAAGGAGAAATTATTGAGGATGAGGACAAGTTCTGCCAGTCAGAGGAGGGTGGTGATGGAGGGGGACTGTTTGGTTCTATTGTCTAGAAAGAAATGAAGGGCTTTGAGGTCTTCAATATGGGGAATGAAGGTGTATGGGGATTGGATATCCGTGGTAAATCTGAGGTGATCGAGTTCAAGGAACTGGAACTCACAATATCAATACTGACTAACATTTTGACCAGTTCCTGGAAGGAAAGCCACAGACAACCATGGTTAGAAATATAGCGGTGACCATTGTTGATTTAGTCAGTTACTTATGGACATTATTCTGGTCATCTCTTTCATTTAAACCACTGTTCATTTTGGGCTCTTCAGCCTGGATTTTCAGTGTATGGTGATCATTTCACAAAACCCACTGTTGTTATGTTACTGACCACAGGATAAGAGTGCAAGAGGACACAGCCTCCAGCCTTCTGCTCCTTTGGTCACCAAAATTGAAAAGATTGTTTGGAACTTGTAAGATTTGCCATGAATATAGCAGAGCTCTGCTCTGTACATGTTGACACGAGTTGTGTTTACACAACCTCCAGGAGTTCCTTCCACTGCAGTGCCCACACACAAAAAAAACCCTCCATTGTTTAACTCGACTTTTCCCATAAGAATCATTTTTGAAATGTGTCTGGATATCATTCTCTTTCTTTCATGACTCCAGTTCTTATTATTCAGTGCCTCAAGGTGACAGGCTGCAGTCTGTAGGGATTAATTGGTCATTTGTTTCTTATTTACGTGGAGTTTATTAGTTGTTTTGGGTGTCACTGTCTGGTTAGACCAGTATTGGCTCCAATGTGAACGTTATTATCCAGATAATCTTGCTTGCAATAATCGTAATGAAAATGACTGCAACTATTTTGTTATCGAAGTTTACATTGGCAACAGAATGTGACTCACAATCCAGTACTCAGACTCTATTTTCCTTGTTCTAGGTGGGTAATATTTAAGTAAATAGAAATGTTTGAGCTAATATAGCTGAACCATTTGAAATTGCCCAACTCCTCTTGGCATGAGAATTACATCACCAGCTCACTTAAATGGTCATATTAAAGTATAAATACATGATGATTTTAACCCTTTAAAAGCTAAAATAAAATCTTTCTAAAACTAATCAGAACTTGGGTGTGTTTGGGGCAGCATGTGCTCATGAGCTTACTGTGCCATATCTCCAAAAATATTATGAAAAGAGACTTTATGAACTGGGTCCCACTGGCTTATGTCTTTTAAGCAGAACATGTGGGCCTCTGTCATTTAGTCAGGGTAACATTGGGATTTGGGTGCTTCTGCCTGAATTTTCAGGGTGGAGCTCTGATTGTTTCTAGAACCCCACTATTGTTATGTTACTGACCTCAATAATTATGATCAAATAAGGCAAAAAAAAATCCTTGTTATTTAAGATCAGACAATCAGAGCACAGGGTAGAATCTGGTTTTACTTTGCAGCTCATTTATCACAGCAGGACTCTATCATAAAGTATAATGCCTCCCTTTCAGTGGGGTCAAGAAATAGAAAGACAATGAAAATAGAAATGTGTGAACTCTTGCAAAAAATTCCAGCCTGAGTGTTGTGTTCACTGAGGTGAGGAACACAAGTAGCACTCTGTCTTAGAAAAGTACATTTCAGGAACAAACTCCACTTCAAATCAAAGGGTGGCAACGGTTATCTAAATGGTTAGATAACACTATTACAGCCCAGCAACTTGGGTTCAAATCCAGCATTGTCTGTAAGTAGTTTGTATGTCCTCTCTGTGACCTGCGTGGGTTTCTTCCATGTTCTCCAGTTTCCTCCCACCCTCCAAAAATATATGGGGGTTTGTTGTTTATTTGGTGTGTTTGGACAGCATGGGCTCATAGGCTGGAAGTGCCTGAAACCATGCAGTAGGTCTACATTAAAATTAACTTAAAAAAATTAAATAAAATACAGCATTCAGATCCAGAAATACCTAACTTTGCCCGTTGCATTGTGGCTCTGGATGCACATCATTTGGAATGGTTTTGTCTGATGCATGGATAACTTTCAGTTTTCTTGTCACCTTTCAATAAGATGCTTTCTGTAAGGATGCTGCGGAAGTCAGTGCTAAACGATGAACACCTCAACCAACTTAGTATCAAAAGGGTAAGAAACCCCTATTCTATGGAAAAACTGAGAATCTGGTAAAATTCCGCCAACTAGAACATTAACTCATTTTGAGGTGAGGCTACAAGTCATTGACCTGGAATTAGTGGGGCTAATTCATGAGGGCAGCAAGTATCTCTAGGAGGAGAAGTGATCTCTTAACCATAAACAACCACAGATAATTAGTCACCAACTTGCATTCTGTACAAACTGTATTGAAAAAAAAGGAAAGGCAAGAAATATTCAGAAAGCTAGGTGCCATCTGCAGAGGGAGAGAAACAGAGCTAAATCTTCTCCAGAACCATGCAGAAAATACACTGCATATTTGGCGACAGCAATTGTTGTGCGCTGAAATCACAGGGGTGTTGTTTCTCCTGTAAACAGCCAGGTGCAAGAAGGAAGATCCTGAAGTTACCACCTCACATCACCTTGCCTCTTCCTCAAACTGCTCTGAGCAAGAACACAGAGATGTAAACTGGATGTCACCAGCTGAAGCACCTAGAATGAATCAGGAGATACAAGTGCAGGTAACAGCGGAGAACTAAGAAATTGCTGAAAGAAAACCCCAATAGCTGTTATATTCTGGGACTGATGCCTTCCATGATCTAATGCTCGTCTGCTTCCAGTGCGCAGTAAATCCAGCAAGCCATTTGAGCAATTGAAACACATAGTAGTCTCAAAATGAGACTGGAGAATGCCCATTGCAGACCAATTGTAATTATGCAGATTATTTCAGGGATGTGAAAGGGGCACGGTACCATGTCTGCTGTTTAATTTAGTGTGATGTAGATCATTAGTCTCATCATTGTGGTGGATGATGTGCTTTGATGCTTGGAGAGTGGCAGGAGGAAGACTCCAGTTGGTTGGGTGGGAGGAAGGTGGGTAGTGTGGAAGTCCATCCTCAATCTCTACAGACTCACTTCAGAGTGGAATTAATCCCAACATTCACATAAACTGCATCTTGGCCAATTTTCTACTATTTTTTTGATGAAGACTCAACTGGGTTTTAACAATAAATGCTGTCATGTTCAGTTGTACCAAAAGGTCTGCTGGTAAGGCAGAAGCCATTAGCTGTGGTATTTGCCCAGATACAGGAGCACAGCTCTCCCAGAATAGCTCATTTTCACACTGCCTGCAATGAAGGCTCCTTCAACAAGTGCCTGCATGACAATCGAGTTGTCTTGGGATCTCGCGCTTTGTAAATGTTTGCAGAAGTAACAGCATGATGACTCTAGTAATGCACCTTGATGGATTCATCCAATAATCTCCTGTCTGCCTCGATACTCTTGAAAACAATCAGGAATTAATTAATCAAAAAGTCAAACATCATAAAGAACTTCCATCATCCTGGTCTCAACCTCTTCTCACTGGCAGAAGATACAGAGGCCTAAAATGCAGTACCTCTAGGTAGAAGACAGTTTTGTTCCAACAGCTGTCAGCCTCTTGAACCTCTGCTTAATATACTAACAACAAAAAGGCCTGACTGTGCCACTTTTTTTTGCACGATGTTAACTACAAACATTTTTTATTCATTGATCTTTTGAATTTATTACATCTTTTGAACTTAATGTACTATTAGAGTAAATGGACACAGGCACTTCAGCCCATCTCGTCCATGTCATTCTAGGTAGTTCCATTTGCCTGCATTCAGGCTGTGGCCCAAACAATTCATGTCTGTGTGCCTGCGTAGCTGCTTAAATATGTTGTCCCCTGTTCTGCTAGTCATTGCAATTTTTCTTTATGAAGTACCTGCTTGGCTGCAGGTAATAAGAATTTTGGTGCATATGAACATTGCACAAGATTTGTGACCATAAAGAAGTGCATATGATAATACAATACAGCACCTAATAGCCTGAATATATCTGAGATTGTTTAATCTGGGAAGCTAAGGAGGCTCAGAACTAGACAGTACTTGGAGGGAGAATGCCGAGGAACACCAGGTGCTGTAAGTTTTTGTGAGGGGCACTGGACAAAGTGGAAACTCTCTGTCTGCCTTATGGTAGACAAAAGTTCATGAATTTTATGTAGGTCACATTCTTTAAATAAAAGATTTGTGACAATAATGGAACCTTTCCCTTTTACATCATACTAAAAGTGATGAAGCAAGTTGAAAGATGACCAAAGATGTAAAGGGGATCCTAATAAATCCCTCTTTAATTTAGCTTCTAGCCACATCCAGTGACTCTTCTATAAGGTACCTGGAGACATCTTTCTATCAAAGATATATTCATGCAAGAAATTTCATTACTGCTTACAGCTGAGAATGCAGAATATTCTGAAGATAACTGAACCATTGTCAAGAGCAGCTCAAGGTTTGTTTGCTGGAATCAGACTCAAACAAACAGTAACAATAAATTAACGTATAGATCTTTTGCTATGGATTAGATTTCTGATTCATTGTCATAGTACAGACATGACATCACACAATCCTTAGAATATTTTTTTCCTGCAGGCGAGGCAGAATTACCACTTATTGGTAGTGCAAAAATAAACTGAACACAGTGCAAAGCATATAAACAATTAAATAACTGTAAACAGAATGAATGTAAATAAACTGACTGTTCAAAGCAGGGAGAATTAAAACAAAATCAATAACTTGAATGAGTAGGACTCCTTAAATGTGTCCCTGACTGAGTATGTCATTGAGGAATCTGATGGTGGAAGAGTAGCAGCTGTTCCTGAACCTGATGGTGCGACTCTTCTGGCACCTCTACCTCTTTCCTGATGCAGCAGCGAGAACAGAGAGTGTGCTGGGTGGTATGGATCCTTGATGATTGCTGCTGCTCTCTCTATCGGCAGCATTCCCTGTAGATGTTCTTGATAGTGGGGAGGGTTTTGCCTGTGATGTTCTGGGCTATGTTCACTACCTTTTAGAAGGCTTTACACTCATCTTCTCCACCTCTGATCCCCCAATGATCACTGGATTGTACACCTTTGGCTTTCCCTTCCTGAAGTCAACAATCAGCTCCTAAATTTTGGTGTCATTGAGTGCAAAGTTGTTGTTGGTGCACCATTCATCCATGTTTTCAATCTCCCTCCTATGTGCTGACTTATCACCTTTATTTATACAACCCACTACCGTGGTATCATCAGCGAATTTGTAGATGGTGTTATTGTCGTACCAAGCCACAGAGTGAATAGAGCAGAGTGCTAAAAATGCAACCTTGTGGTGCGCTGGTACTGAAGGAGGTGGTGGAGGAGATGTTCTTACCAATTCTCACTGATTGTGGTCTGGAGGTGAAGAAATCCATGATCCAATTATATAGTGAAGTGTTGAGTCCCAGGTCTTGGAGTTGGCTGATCAGTTTTGAGGGGTTGAGGGTGATAAATGCCAAACTGTAGTTGATAAAGAACATCCTGATGAATGCGTCCTGATTAACTGCATTGATATAAACTGGGATGCTAACTGAACATTCAGGACTTCTCCAATAATGTCAGGACTTCTTGTTTAAAAGGTAACAGATGCCACAATTAGGAGTTGCTCTTTACCTTTTATTGAAAAGACACCTTTTTTTCTAAAATAATCACTCTTACAGTCATGTTAGTTTAGATTATGGAAAATGACTCATCCCATGCCCAATGAATGTAGAGACAAAGGTGTTACCACTGGCACAAGGTGAGAAGGCCATAAAGGTTAAAGAGTTCTAACCTGCAATCATGCAACCTGGGGAATAAGCTGGTATATACAGTTAAGTGTCTCTTGAGTTGTACATTGGTCCAGGCAATTCCTTCACCAGCAGCAGGTCAGCAAAGGTAGCCTTATACATTCCTCAGTTAAAATCCATGCTCATGCACCTTCCAGCAATAGCTCCTGGGTAATTTTCAGCAATTCCAAATGCTGTACATCTTTTTATCTGGAGACAGCTGAAATATCATTACCCCTGCTGCTGTTGGAGATTAGCACAAATGTGATTGACACGTCTGCAGGACTCAGTAACACTGACCTAAAAAAATCACTGATTATATTTTGTCTTATCATTTATAAATTATTTGTATTGAGCATGTAGGAGGTGTTGATTATATGTGCTTTCCTAGTGATTTTAGTCTAGGTGCATCAATGAGCAGATAGCTCAGTGCAAGTACAGGAAGGAACCCAATACCTTTGTGATTGCGAGAGACCTCCAATTATCCTGTGCCACAGCTGGAGGTAATAATGGGATTATTATTCCATGATGGCAAAGACACCTTACCAGCAGCCAAGTCCTGGCCTGCAGCTGAAATATTGGTTAATGGTGTAGAATCAACTAATTGTCTCTTGGAGATATCCTGGAATTGCCAACTACTACAAAAACAGCAGCGAGGTACAAAAACACAAGCAACTCTTACCCCTGCTGAATAAGCAGCGACTCTCCAAGTTACACAACATGAATATGCAAGAAATAGTGGGATAAGTATCATGTGCCAGCAGCAAATTATACAGGTAGTTTAATTCGGCATCATGCTCGATGCAGGCAGAGATCTGATACTGTGCTATTCTATGTTCTGTAACTGTGCTTTTCAATTCATTTATTCTAGACTTGAACCCTTTCTGTGAGGCTTACCTCTTTAACGGACAGAGTGACCTGCATTGTAACTTTTTATGATTTCCCTGCTCCCAGATCTCCCTGCTCCTTCACTTCATTTAAATCCTTAGAATTCACAAATGTGCAATGTGGCCCAGTGGCTTCATGGTGCATTCTGTACTGTAAACAGTGACATCTGAGAAAACAAATGTCAGAAACAAGGCAACTGATATAGAACAGATTTAGCACATGGGACCATGGATGGACTTGTATCCATTATTTCCTAATGAGTATGGTTTCCCTTTATTCTTTGCTTATTGTGCCACTACACTATTACTGATGTTGATGCTCACTTGTCAATAATGCATGCATGTATCCTCTTGCATTTTATTGCGATCTTCTTCAGAATTGTCTGAAGCATTCTCATTTGGAGTCATCACTGACACTTCTGAATGCATAATTTAAATATATTTATGGAACTGGTGAACAAGTTTGGTATTGGAATAGTGGGGTGCTTGTCTCCATGTTTTGCCAATCTAAGGAAATTCTTTCAAATAAATTATCCTTCATATAATTAATTGCTTTTAAGGAACAAAACAACGCCAAATTAATAGGGTCTTGCAGAAAGCAATGATAGGAATGATCCATAAACCAGTTTTAGTGCAATAACTAGTATGGTTATCCAGTAATAATTTTACAGGCTCTGGAGTGTCCACAAGAATCAAAGGCAACAGGACAGCTAACCAAAGATGATTTTATAGCACTCTCTCAGTATTGTACTAAATCAACATTTCCGGGGCAAATGAAAATTGCAGCCTTCTGACCCAGGCATCACTACAACCACCTCGCTGATGTAGCGACTCCAGGACACCTGGTGGGTCTATGGTGTCAGGTGACACATTCAAACAGAAGGAATGTGTTTCAGAAAGCAAACCACAGATAGAGTATCAGACGATTGATGCTCTGCTTAACAAGGTTGCAAGTGGTATCATTCTCCCGGTTACAATTTTATTCCATTAACATGTAATGCAGTAATATTGAGTCCGTGCATTCAGGGATGGAGAGATCTGACTCATCAAATGTTGAGTTAGGTCATGTAAGAGTGGTCAGTGTTTAACCCTGAGCACTCTATTTAAATTCTTTAATACTCTACCACTTAAAATACAAATTAAGCAGCCTCATTGCTTGGAAAAGTGATTTTTACAGATGGCCTGTGTCAGAATTAACCACAGCTTTGTCTGAAATGGCCCCAGTGTGGCTAGTTAGTGAAGATGAGGAATGTCTCTTGGTGGCTCCACTGCCTGCTTAATTAAATTGAATGCATGAAACTCAGGCTGGTACAGAACCGCATTTCATTTTATTTTTGTGTCCCACTCACTATTGTGCCGACTTGTGAATCCCATACGGTCTTGAGCTGAGCTCCCTGTGCAGCCGCTGAAAATAAACAAACAAACAAGGCTTGAAGGACGTTCTCAATGGGGTGGAGAGGTTCAGCTGATATCAGGCTCTGAAGGGCTGAAACGATCTGTTTGAAGTTTAGGCAAGTGAACCCCAGCTGTCAGCTAGGTTTGTTTGATTTTTTTTAAAAAAAGATGGAGAGCTAATTTTGCTTAACTGTAACCTTTAATTGCATTCTGTTCACTCCACATAGAATTGAATGCAAAACAGTCTGCCACCTGCAGAAGATTCTGACAGACTTTTCACAATGACACTTTGTTTCCAGGAGGACAGGGCATTTGTGAGCCGGTGAAACTGAAAATATGATTGGGTTATGCTATTGGCTGCACAGTTAACGCAACACTCTTACAACGCCTGTGATCAGGACCGGGATTCGAATCCAACGACACAAGGAGTTTGTATATTCTTCTCGTGTCTCTGCATAGGTTTTCGCCGGGGTCTCTGGTTTCCTCCTACCATTCGAAATGTACTGTAATTAAGTATAATTGGGCAGCATTGGGGTTGTGAGCTGAAATATCTTGTTGCCATGCTGTTTGTCTAAATTTTAAAAAAATAAAAGTATTTTTAAAATATACCCCAGGTGATAAGAGGAAAAGATATGGAAGCAGAATATGGATGCAAATATAACAGGATTTTCATAGCATGTTACTTTAATTTCCACATTATTGACCAGGACTCAGTTCCCGAGGCTCAAATGCACTAAAATGTATGAAGTGTGTCCAGGAGGGATTCTTGACACAGTATGTGGATAATCCAATCAGAGAAGGGGCCATACTACACCTTGTATTGGGAAAGGAGCCTGGCCAGAAGATGAGCATTTCAGTGGGAGAGCATTTTGGGAATGGTCTTCATAACTCTGGAGGATTTCATATAGTTAAAGATAATAAAAGGATCAAGGGAAAGTGCTAAACTGGGAAATATTTATTAAAACATTATTAGTACTAGAGAGAGTAGATTGGAAGCAGCTGTTATTAGGCAAGAATGAGTAAAGGAATGCAGCTGTTCATGGGCAAGTCCACATCTGACAAATAGGAGTTGATTAAAGCTCAGCTAGTCAGAATTCAGGACAAATCTTCCATTTGGACATGGTTCCAAATAAACCCATGTGTGTGGAGAACTTTTCTGAACATCCACCTCCCTCCAGGTCGTTTTGCTGACCTCAATATGACAGAAATTGTGGCTGTGGTTGTGATCAAGGCTGTAATAACCACCAAGACTGCCACTAACTATTAAAGGACTGCACAGCACTACTGATCACCAAGATTTGGCAAGCCCCAGGAGTGACACCGCCAAAAAAGAAAAGGACAGCAAAATATGGGAACAATGGAGATGTGAGATGTTGCAAATTTACCTCAAAGGCACCAAAATTAGATAGTGCCTTGGAGGAAAATAAAGGAAGAGAAATTAAACAGGGAATTAGGAGGGCTAAAAAGGGAAACGAGCTGTCCTTGGTAAGAAAGATTAAAGAAAATCCCAAGGAGTTTTTATACATACTTGAAATACAAGACTTACCTCAGACAGGGTAGGATCACTCGAGGACAAAGTAGATAATTTATGCCTGGAGCCAATTAAATAAACAAGGTATCAAATGAATGCTTGTATTGGTATTCACCAAGGAGAAGGACATGGAGGTTGGAGAGATCAGGAAGGGGTAAGCTGATATTCTAGGGCGTTGATATCAAGAAGGAGGACAATGGTTCCCTTGAAGATCATTAAGGTGGACAAGCCCTATAGCCTGATGTTGAGAGAAGAATGCTGGGGCCTTGGTAGGGATAATTGTGTCCTTATAGGTCTGGTCCCAGAGGACATGGAAATAGGTAAAGTTGTTCCTCCATTTAAGAATGTCAATAGAGACAAACCAGGAAATTATGGGTTAGTGTCACTTACATCAGTGTGAGGGAAATTACCAGGAAAGATTGTTAGGGATAGGATATACCTGCCTCTGGAAAATCATAGACATATTCAAGATAGTCAGTTTGGCTTTGTGTTTTGTTGGACTCTGGCTTTACCTTACTCTTAATTTAGTCTATGTGTGGTCTGAGTCCAGTGTGTTCTTTGAATGAAGTAATAGGAGAAGATATTCGGTTCAACAGTCAATTTATTACACAGCACAAGAATAAAACTTAACAGAGCTCTGGGTCAGTCGTTAGTTCATAGGTCACCTGCACAGTGAGCTATTCCCCAAGACTGACTCCTATTGTCCAGTTGGCTCAGTTTATATAGATCAACCTTATCATACAGAACAAAAGTTGGCTTCCTTTGCTAGATTTCATTATCATACAGAACAAAAGTTGTCTTCCTTTGCTAGATCTTTTTGCATAAGGGTTATCACAAGTCATCTCCTGTTTTGCAGATATTTGGGGTGTAGCACTCCCATCTTAATCCTCCAGGCCAGACTATCCTGTTGTTTTGATCAGAAATTAATTCATCCCCAGATATTTCTAATCACCATTCTGTTCCTGTCTGGCCAATTTCTGCTGTTCTCTTTAACACCTCCTCATGCCTTAATCTTCCTCCTTGACTGGTTTTCCATTCCCTTTGTTTCTTGCAGGCCATTCTTTGTTCTGGTCTGGCCTGTGTCTCCTGTGCTACTCACCACCTCCTTCAGTTTGAGCATTCCTCCTAAATCATTTTATGCATTTCCTCTCCCTGTATTTGGGAGCAGACCATTTTGCTCAGCCAACTTTGCTCCATGCTGTGATTGCCACTTAATCACATTCCTCTTTTTCCCTGACCCATGCAGTACATATAAACTTATTAATTAATCATTTCTTTCATAATGTTTTAACCCCTAGATTCCAACAGTTTTAAGAGGTCTACACTTACAAACTTGATTGAGAATTTTGAGTAAGGAATAAAGATGATTGATGAGCAAAGGACAGAGGTTGACATGCTCATGGACTTTAGTGAAGTGTTCGACAAAGCCCCCATAGTAGGCTGATCCAGGAAGTAAGGCAAATGGAATCCATGAGATTTGGTAATTGATGGGAGGGGGGGGGGTGTTATACTGATTAGAGGTCTAATTGATGGGGGGGGGGGTGTTATTCTGGTTAGAGGTCTATAAACAGTCCTGTTTTGCAAGAATCTCATGTATTTTATGTAAATAATTAATGTGGACAAAAATATAAAATGGCTGATTATGAAGTTGACACCAACACTGGCAGAGTTGTGAATGGTGGGGGAAGGTTGGCCAAAGATTCAGCAGGACATAGACCACTACGAAGGAGGTTAATCCTGACAAGTGTGAAATGTTGCTCCTTGGGAGGTCAAATGTAAGAGGAGAATAGACAGTCAGGAACCTCAAGAACATTGAAGTTCGGAGGGATCTCATGGTGGAATTCCATAGGTTTGTGAAAGTGGGCCCACAGGTAGATAAGGCAATAAAGTAGTCATGGAGCAGGCTTGCCTTCACTGGTCAGGATGTTATGTTTTGAAATCAGTAAGTTGTTTTGCAGATGCAAAAAAAAAATTTGCTGAGCCAATATTTGAAGTAGTTCTGATTGCCACATTACAGGAAAGATGTGGAAGTTTTGGAGAGGTTCCGAAGAGCTTCACTGGAATGTTCCCTGGATTAGATGATTCATTAACGTGTCAGTCCATTCTACCCTGTGAGCCTAATAGAGAAATATCCAATAGTGAAAGATGTCGGTTTGCATTCTGAATGGTCTGAACCAGCTTTGGAATGATGCTGGCAATGGCACAATTGGGAACAGAATCTCCTCAGAATTAGCTAATACTGTGCTTAAGCAATAATGACAGAGGCTTAAGCATAACATTCTAAGGAGGCCCTTCAAAGCAGTACTGAAAGAGTGATGTTTTGTTAGAGGTGCCGTCCTGCAGATGAAATTTTAAATTTTGGTTGAATGGCCAATTTGCTTCTGCACTCTGTGAAACACCTGGTGTAAGCATTCATGGGCATAGCCACAATGCTGAATTACTCATTCTCAAGCATGGAATCCATCAAGACAGGGTGGGGGTTGGTGGGGCGGGGGGGGGGGGGGTGGACCTGTTAATTCAACTCATTAAATAAATCTGGAATTCAAAATAAATGTTCAGCTCAGTATTTTTTTAGTAAAATGCATCTGGTTTATTACATCTCTTCAGAAAACAAATCCATTGTCCCTGCTCCCATCCTTAGCTGGATGTTACTCAGACAATTACTGACTCTTAACTGGTTTCTCAGATCAGAGACAACTACAGATTGATAATACATACTGCTAATGTCAAACGATCTCAAAATAGTAACTCAGATGGACAGTGTGGATGCTCTAGTTATCCTGGTAACATTCAACTTTCAACCAATTAAACAAATATATACTTTCTGTTCATAGTTTGTGAAACTTTGCTGCGCAGAAATTGGCTGATGTGTTTCCTGCATTAAAAAAGTGTGCCACACTTTACTGGCTACAAAATAGTTTGGAATTTCCAAAGAGAATACTTTATATATTTAGATATACAGCCAAATGAAAGATGGCGTTGAAGAGAGCAGGAGAAGCAGATGAAAGCTGAAAATGGGCGTAGACTGGGAGCCCGCTTCATTGGTGGGCGCAGACTGGGAGCCCGCTTCATTGGTGGGCGCAGACTGGGAGCCCGCTTCATTGGTGGGCGCAGACTGGGAGCCCGCTTCATTGGTGGGCGCAGACTGGGAGCCCGCTTCATTGGTGGGCGCAGACTGGGAGCCCGCTTCATTGGTGGGCGCAGACTGGGAGCCCGCTTCATTGGTGGGCGCAGACTGGGAGCCCGCTTCATTGGTGGGCGCAGACTGGGAGCCCGCTTCATTGGTGGGCGCAGACTGGGAGCCCGCTTCATTGTTGGGCGCAGACTGGGAGCCCGCTTCATTGGTGGGCGCAGACTGGGAGCCCGCTTCATTGGTGGGCGCAGACTGGGAGCCCGCTTCATTGGTGGGCGCAGACTGGGAGCCCGCTTCATTGGTGGGCGCAGACTGGGAGCCCGCTTCATTGGTGGGCGCAGACTGGGAGCCCGCTTCATTGGTGGGCGCAGACTGGGAGCCCGCTTCATTGGTGGGCGCAGACTGGGAGCCCGCTTCATTGGTGGGCGCAGACTGGGAGCCCGCTTCATTGGTGGGCGCAGATGGGAGCCAGCTTCTGATGCCCCATCAATCACTCACGAGACTATGGTGGAGAAACCAGGCGGCTTTAATTCACTTACTGTTTGGCTGTCCTGCATGGAGTTGCATAGGGCTATGGAACAGCCACTGTTATACAGGAGCCTGTGAAGATGGGCCACAGGTACCACTAGCCAATAGGCATGCTCGACCAGATAATTATACATTATGGTGGTTTACCACAGCTTTGTTGATGGGCACAGACTGAAAGATTGCTTCAGTGAGTCGGAATTTCTCAAGCTTATAACTATTCAGCACAAGTGGGTGGAGCAGCATCCCTCCACCTTAGTATTACATGTCTTTTACTGGAACTGTCTCTTGTTCTGATGGGAGCGTTGGTAAAGTTTAAATAACCAGCTTGTTCCTCAGCTGACATACATTCCAAGTAATAGTGTTGAGAGTCAGGACAAACATTTGATCATTCTGGCATTCCTCACCCTGAATGCAGATAAAACATGGAAGGAAAGACAAGTGTTGTCTCCACTGCTTGCTGGTTTCACCAAGGCCAGGACACTTAGTCCGACTCTACATCGAGCTTTATGTTTCAGAGCCACTTGATTTATCTGGGCCTCATCCCTGCTGGTCATTTCCAATGGGAGAATATTGATCTGCAGTCTAACGGGAAGCACACTGGTTTTTTTTTTAAAAAAAAAACAGGGGTTCATAGAAGGAGCAGTGGGTTCTGAAAGCACTCCAGTAGGCTTTTGTGAGCATGAACTAATTTTCAGTCCTTCAGACTTTAGTCAAGCTTTATTTGCAAACGGATAGAATTAATGATGCAATAATCAATTTGCTCCTACTCTCTATAATGATTCCATTGGATTTTATTTATGGTGGCAAAATTCTAGGCACTGTCAACTGTCTTCTAAGCTGAAAGAGTCTTTGAAGTGCTTTGTATGGACTCGGATGGCATTTTTCCAAACCAGGACTCTGAAGACAAAAGGTTGTTATATTTCACTTAAATGTTATTAAATATTTTCCTTGCAGGAGTTTTAATTTCTTTTTGAAATAGAGAATGCAGACTCATATAAATAATTTATTGCAGCTCTTAGACAGTTAATAAATTATGCAAATTTTGATTCCATTGATTTCCTTGATGAGAGGGGTCACTGGTGCTTGGATTGAATTAACTATATGGATTAACTTGGCTCACAGACAATCTCTACAAAGCCTCTCAGAACACACTGCAGTTTTGTCAGAGAGCATGGTTCTGAGGGAACAGGGTTGCCATGGCTCATAGCTTACATTGTCAAGGGGGTCTCCGGCCAAATACCAAATTGCCCACGGTTCAGTCAACGTTGATGTGCTGCTCAGATTAGCAGTATGTTTGTTATTTGAAGTTGGCCTTTTGTTTTTGTTTGGACAAAGCTCAGACTCATTCATTGTAATATCAAAGGGAAGAAGGAGTGAGCAAGAAGGCATTCAGGGTAAATAGCTCCAAAATGCTAAAGAAACTCAGCTGGTCTTTTCAACATCTATAGGAGACAAAGGTACATTGCCGACGATTCAGGCCTGAGGCCTTCAAGGAAAAAAAATCAAAAAAGGCAGAAGGGTATAAAAGTCTCCGAATTCAAACTATGGAGGAGGAATCCAGACAAACAAAAGATGTTAATTGAATGTGATAAGGAGTTAGGTAGAATACATCATGTCTGTACAAAAGGACTTGCCAATATGTCTGTCTATGGTCTCATGTACTGCCAGACAGAGACCACCCATAAATTGGAGAAATGACACCTCATCTTCTGACTCTGCTCCCTCCTACCAGTTGGCATTAATATCGACTTCTCTGGCTTTCGTTTAATCCCACCATCTGCTTTCCCGGTCGTCTCTCCATTCCGTCTCCTTTCGCACAGAATTCTTCCAAATATATCCTGATTTTTTTTCTTTGAAGGGCTCAGGTCTGAAACGTTGGCAATATGCATGCCTCCTATAGATGCTGAAAAGACCAGCTGAGTTCCTCCAGCAATTCGGCGTTTTTAAAACTACAATCACAGCGCCTGCAGCCTCAGGGTAAAAACCTCGCCTGGCTCCTGTGAAAGGGGTACAGAAAGCAATCTCTCAACGACACCTTGGAATATTATCCTTTAACTGAAATCCAAGTGACTCCTGCTTGATTCTGGATATATCAGAGTTTTGAGTGAGTGTGCTCTGGTCTGATATGGAATTTGCCTCCCATCCCTAACCCTTCTTGTCTACAGGCTTTTGTGAACCTTTGGTACACATTCTTCTTAACATATTTGCTGGCCTTTCTAGTTCCAAGACATTTTCTTTTTCAATATTGATTTTATAATAATAAAACATGTAAACACATGATGTATATGGAATATACAAGTACAAAAAGTAACTCAACACGATACAAAGCTATCATCACTTCTAAACACTAAATTAAGGAATGGTATGAAATATTTTATTATAATATCTATCCCCACTACCGAGACCAGAGTTGTATGGTGAAAAGATTAGTACTTTGCTTCAGAAAGAGAAAGCATGAAGAGCATAAAATTACCATCCAAATTGTTATTGCTTGAAAAGTTCTGAAAATAGTTCACAAATGGCCCCCACACATGTTGAAAATTCATATCTGTATCAATTGTGGACCATCAGATTTTCTCAAGCTTATAACCATTCAGCACGAGTGGGCGGAGCAGCATCCCTCCTCCTTAGTATTGCATGTCTTGCCATAAAGGAAGTAAAATATACTACTTGGCATTTAATTAGGGAAGTCCAAGACCAAAAGCTAAATGCCTGGAAAGGCTGTGATGAATATCAAAACAAATATGGCATCAGAGGAGGAACGTAAAATGGTGAAAAGGAGAAGATGGAGGTGGGCTGAACATGTGAATGTGGAATCAGATGAGGTGTTTGGAATGGCCTACACTGGATTTCACCCAGAAAACATACCAGAGGCAGACTCATGAATGCACAGCATAGAAATATATGGTGCAAGTACATGGCATGAGATGGGACACCAACATCAGATGGATCATACATCGACAACAGTGATGTCCCCCTTTGGAAGTCTTGTGCCACTTTAACATTGAAGAGGATTGAACCACTGAATGAATACATCTTGCGTTTGGTTTTCCAGTCTCATCTCTGCTAGCTCATTGACCCACTGAGCCTCTCCTAAATCCTCAGCTCTTCTGATTGGACTACTGTCTTATATTCTCCCAAATAAACAAATTTATTTATTTTGCCTAATTCCCTGCTCATGTTGCTCTGTGCCTTTGCAAAAACCAAGCTCTCTGAGCAAACCATTTATATTCCTTTCTAATTTCCTATCTTATCTTGGTATCCATTTCCTAATCCTTTTTGAGTAATCCTGAAATAATTTCTTGTTGCCAAGGAACTGAATAAAGTGGACGTTGTTTCAAGATATCAGACAATTTAACAACTGAAAATTTTCCACCTGGTCTTCAAATGAGAACGTTTTTATAGGTTCAATAGCCAAAGTAACCTGAACCTATTCCACAAAAGAATGAGCAACACATTTCAGACTAGCATCTACCATGCTGAAAACTCAAGGATATAATTTTATATACAAAGAGTGCATCATTATGCCAATTTGTTTGCTCAACTTATCCATCTGTTCCTATTGATGATTCTTCTATACAATTGGCTGTCTAAGTTTATTCCAGGATAGAGGAGCACACTGATCTTGGGTCAGGACAGAGGTGTGATTAGCAGCTTGAAGCCAGGACATGGAGGAAGAGGCGGCATCAAATATAAATGCCTGTAACATGTGATCACAGAAATAACCCCCCCCATTTACAAGCAGACTGATCACAGAATTAGACATCTTCAGCTAGGCTGCCTGTTATTTTCCTTGAATTGACATGACCATGTCAAAACAAAAGTCCAATCCAGGACTAGGGGTATGAACTCATACCCCTGGATCATTAGTCCACTTCTTTGGATGGATAGTGCAATAATCCATTGTACTGCAGTACAGAAACTGGAAGGAATGAAATTGAGGGTTGCATTGGTCAGGCTTTTACATGGGATGAGACTATAATGTTTAGTGACAGTTCTGGTAGCTGAAAGTGGCAGAACCCTGAACCCCTGATGCACTGATCCTCAGAACAGTCCAGGTATGTTGTTCTGGGATTAAGCTCTCTTGAAAGATGAGAGATGCCTGCATATTTGCTTCTGCCTGCATTGAGCTGCTCCTTTGTGCATTGCTGTATTGTGCTGCTTCTCCAGACTCTCCTCCCTTGGTAAACTGTAATCTGCAGAAGACGTACATGGTGAAATAATTCATGACCAGCACTGATAAGAGCCCAAAATGTCCCTCACTTGGCAACCAAATGATTAACAATTTGGTTTCACACAAGTGATGTGGGTGACTAAAAGCCTCCATGGTTGCATTATTGGCTTAGTGTTGATTCACTTATCCTACTCTTGAATTTGAAGGATTTAATGAAGACAGCACGAGTCTTTTTCCATGGCTTTGAGGATCGTGCTCCAAGTAGTCCATGTCTCAGAAGCATATTGCAAGGTAGGGATCACTGATCCTAGTTTGAGTATGTATTTGTGCCAGACCTGATATCTTCAAATACTCTTTTCTGAAATTGACAAAAAATTGGTGTATTCAAGACAATGGTGATTTTCACGGAGTGGTGGATCTCAAGGTAAGAGAAGTAGTTTCTGTTTTCCAATATATCTTCATTGACTGATGCAGTGTGGTGCAAGGCCCATCTTCTGATAGTTCAATAAACAAATTGTCACTAGTTTGGGGCTTGGTTTCTATGAATATGCTCACAGAAGTATCATATTGTTAATCAAATGTAGTCACTATAGGTTAACCAATCCCCCATTTTTCTGAAGCTTAAACTTACTCCTGATTCATTTACACCCAAGATATGACAGTAGAAAGGTGAAAATTGGCCCAAATTGTATAATAGGGGAAGTGATTATTCTCTGCAATATAATGGATTAGAAGTTTCTGATTTAATATTAGCAAGTCTAATGAGGTTCAATGTTATTTAAGAATAAGGGATACAGCAGCTTTGATCACAGTTATGAGAATATCACAGGTTCCCTTCTGGCTTGCATAACTCTTGCATTAGCTTTTTAAGAACATGGTCTTGAAATTATTGTTTAGGGGCTTGTGTACTGGCCCACTCACTTTCCCCTCAAAGAAATGTTCTCATTATAAGTGTCTGCACACTTGTAATTGCATGAGAAATGGCAGCTGTGTTCATTTGGTGGGACTCACATAACTAATTCAGGAGAAAAAAAAAGTTCAAATTCTACTACAAGGATTGGAAAAATAGATATATAACCTGTCATTCTTGTGCCTCCCTGAAGGTACACTGTAGGCATTGTTGTTTTGGATGCGAAGTCAAATCATTTGCAAAAGATGGTAGCGATTTCATAGTATTTTGAAGACAAATGGAGGAATCATCATTAATATTTATACCTCAACTAAGAGTCATTAAGATGAATATCTAATCACTGTCATATTGCTGTGTGGAATCTGACTTCGCAAAAAAAAAAAAAAAAAAAATTGGTCGCTGAACTTCTAAAAATATCTCAAGATTAGCAATCTCAGGATTGCTGCCATAACTGCATATCAGTGAGAGGAAGAATAGGAAGATATGGCAGCTGAAACATCAGAGGAGGGGGCAGTGGTTCAGATTTCTGGATCATTGGGATCCCTTCTGGGGAATGAATGATCTGTACAAAAAGGATGGGATTGGAGGAAGAAGCTGATTGGAGCAAGAGGGGTCAGGTGACTGGAGGAATGGCAGCAATTAGAATTTAAAAGGGGTGAGACAGCAGAAAGAAGCTGATTGGAAGACAAAGCTGAGTACCACTTTAAAAGTGAGAGATGACCTACCAGGGATAAGTCATAGTGATCACATCTTTGGCACAGAATCTGGTCCAGTGGCTAAGGAAAAGAGGGTGAGTAGCCAGATGTCATGGTGCATATCAGGACCAATGACGTGAGTAGGAAGGGTGAGGAGGACCTACAAGGAGAATTCAGGGAGTTAGTTGCTAGATTGAAGGACAGGACCTCCAGGGTTGTGATGTCAGGATTGCTACCCTTGCCACATGCTAATGAGGTTATAAATGTGTAGGGGAACACTTTTGGGTCCAGTGATCATAATGCCATTAGTTTCAAGTTAATTATGGGGAAGGATAGGTTGGGGCTTCTGGTTGAGATTCTAAATCACAGAAAGGCCAATTTTGGGAAATGAGAAATCTAGAATGTGTGGATTGGGTTAAGTTATTTTCTGGCAAGGATGTGCAGGGCAAGTAGAGGACTTTCAAAGGTGAAGTTTTGAGTACAGAGTTTGTATGTTCCTGTCACGATTAAAGACAACATTTTCAGGCATAGGAAACCTTGGTTTTCAAGGGACTTTGGGGATTTGCTCAGGAGACGAGAGATGTATAATAGGTATAGATAAAATGGAGCAAATGAGGTACTTGAGGAGTATAAAAAATGTATGAAAAACTTCAAGAAATAAATTAGGAAGGTTAAAAGACACAAGGTTGCTTTGGCAGACAATGTGAATAAAATCCCAAGGGCTTCTAGAGGTATATTAGGAGCAAATGAATAGCAAGGGACAAAATTGGTCCCCTTGAAGATCAGAGTGGTCAGCTTTGTATGGAGCCAAAAGAGTGGGGAGATCTTAATGTTTTTTTTTCATACTTACTCAAAACGGGCACGGAGTCACTTGAAGTAAGAAAAATAAGCAGCGAGGTCATGGAACCTATACAGATTAAAGAAGAGGATGAACTTGCTGTCTCAAAGCAAGCAAGTGTGGATAGATCCCCAGGGCCTGACAAGATATTCCCTTGGACCTTGAGAGAAGCTAGTGCATAAATTGCAGGAGCTCTGGCAGAAATATTTAAAATGCCCTTAGCAATGGGTGTGGTGCTGAAGGATTGGAGAGTAGCTCACATTCTTTCATTGTTTAAAAAAGGCTCCAAAAATAACCCTGGAAATTATAGGCTGGTGAGCCTGACTTCAATAGTAGGTAAATTATTGGAACGTGTTCTAATAGATCCGATACCCAATTATTTGGATAGCCAGAAACTGATTAGGGATAGCCATCATGGCTTAGTGTCTGGTGCGTCATGTTTAACTAATCCTGTAGAGTTTTGAGGTTACCAGGAAATTGACAAAAGGAAAGATGTGGATGTTGTCTACATGGTCTTTAGAAAGGCCTTTGACAAGGTTCCATATGGGAGGTTAGTCAGGAAGGTTCAGACACTAGGTATTCATGGCGAAGTAGTGAACTCTATATGACAATAGCTGGATGGGAGATGCCAGAGAATAGTGATGGATGATTGCTTCTCAGACTGGAGGCCTGTGACTAGTGGTGTGCCTCAGGGAGTATGCTGGGACTATATCAATGATAATGTGGTAAATTGGATCAGCACATTGGCAGATAACACCAAGATTAGAGGTGTTGGGGACAGAGAAGATGTTTTTCAAAGCTTGCAGAGGAATCTGGATCAGTTGGAAAAATGGGGGGATAAATTGGCATATAGAATTTAATGCAGTCAAGTGTGAAGTGTTGCATTTTGGAAGAACAAACCAAGAGGAGATGCACAATAATTGATAGGGCATTGAGGAGTGCGGTAGAACAGAGGGATCTGGAAATACAGATAATTTCTTGAAAGTGGTGTTACTTTTAGCATTATTTGCCTTCATAAATCAAAGTATTGAGTATAGGAGTTGGGATGTTATGTTAAAAAGTTGTACAAAACATTGCTGGGGCCTAATTTGGATAATTTTGTACAGTTTTAGTCACCTAACTACAGGAAAGGTATCAATAAGATAGAAAGAGTGCAGAGAAGATTTACTAGCATGTTTGCTGGACTTCAGGAACTGAGTTACAGGGAAAGGGGAAAAGATTAGGAGGAAACATGAGGGGAACTTCACATGCAGAGTGGTGGAGTGTGGAATGAGCTGCCAGCTAAAGTGACAAATGTGGGTTCAATTTTAACATTTAATTAGAATTTGAGCAGGAACATGGGTGGCAGAGTTATGGAGGGCTATGGACTGGGCACAGGTCAGTAGGACTAGGGAAAAAGTGGTTTGGCGCAAACTTGAAGGGCCAAAGGTGCATGTTTCTGTGCTGTAATGGTCTATGGTTCTATGTTTGAATTCCTGAACAGGAAGAAGGCCAATATGCTGGGGAGCTGTTGGGAAGGATTTATACTAGCTTGGCAGGGTGATGGGAAACAGAATAATGGGGTATAGAATAGAGTAGATGGTTGATGCAAGGTGTAATGAGATGATGAGGAAGGAGTGGCAAAAGTGGCATAAATACAATCAGATGGAGTGTTTGAAATGTGTTTATTTCAGTGCTAGATGTTTTAGGAATAAAGGAGATGAGCTTAGTGCATGGAATTATGATATTGTGGCCATTACAGAGATTTGGCCTACACAACGACAGGATTGTTTGATGCAGGTACCTGGGTTTAGACATTTCAAAAGAAATTGGAAAGAAGGTTAAAGAGATGGTGGGGGAGTAGTATCTCCACTGCAGAAAGGGAGGGGACTCGGAGTGATTGTTGTGGTGCACTGTCAGTCAGAAGCAAACAAAACCAAAAGACTGTACCACAGGCTTTATTCGACACACTTCCACAGAGCCAGCTGTGAGGAGAGCTGCTGTAGACTCTGAGAATGACTTTGAAGGGCCAGCTCAGGCTTGTATCCAAGAGGGTGATTGACACCCGACCAGGTGGGGCTTGATCCATTCAGGTCAGCTGATTGACAGCCAGCCAGGTGTTGTCTTGTCCCCATGCTCTTCTGCAGCTACAGAGGTTGTTCCCTGCAGTTGGCCAGTGGTGTACCACCACAATTGTCCACTGAGTTAGTGTGGGTTAAAGACAGAAGCAGGAAGAGAGTGATCATGATTGGGAGTAGCCTCCCCCCCCCACTCCAAATAGCCCTCAGGATATTGAGGAGCAGACAAGTAGGCAGATTAAGGAATGGTGCAAAAAAAAAAGCAGGGTTCTTGTTATGGGAGACTTCAGCTTCTCAAATATTGACAGTAACCTCCTTTCTGCAAGAGGGATGGATGGGACAGAATTTATTAGAGGGTTTCCAAGAAGGATTTCTGACATAGTGGAGGAGAGGCCATACTAGATTTAGTACTGGCTAATGAACCAAGTCAGATGAGACCTCAATAGGGGAGTATTTTGGTGAAATGAAGAAGAGTACACAAAATGGTAATATATTTAATTGGTTAAGGTCTAATTAAGATGGTATTAGGTAGGATCTGGAGAGAATAAATTGGGAACAAATGTTCTTGGGTAAAAGCATAGAAGTAACATGGAGGATGTTTAGGAATTATTTGCATGGGGTTTTGGATTGTTTGTCCCACTGAGATAGGGAAAAGTGTAGGATCAAGGAATCATGGATGACAAAAGAGGTGACACCGCTAGTTAAAAGGAAGTAAACACAAGGAAACAACAGGAAGTACTCATGGAAATCGTATGATTGCCAGGAAGGAACTGTAGAAAGGACCTAGGAGAGCTTGAAGGGGATGTACTAAAGTCTTGTCAAGTACAATTAAAGAAAACCCAAAGGCATTCTATGCATATGTAAAGAACAGAATGATGTCTAGAGTGTAGGTAGGGCTACTTCAGGACAAAGGAGGCAAAGTGTGCCTAACGGCAGAGGAGGTAGGGTAGGTCCTAAACGAATACTATGCTCAATGTTCACCAAAGAGAGGGACAATAGACAATGTGAGGTCAGTATGAATAAGCTTGTGTTGAAGCAAGTTGAGATTAAGAAAAAGGACCTACAGGATCTTAAAAATATTAGGATTGATAAATTCCCAGAACTAGACAAGATAAACCCCAGGTTACTACAGAAAGCAAGAAATGAGATTGCTGGGACATTGGCAATGATCCCTGGCCACAGGAGGGGTACTGGCAGATTAGATAATGGCAAATGTAGTTCCCCATTTAAAAAAGATCATAAGGATAATCATAGGAATTATAGGACCAGTGAGTCTTATGTCAATGATGTGCAAACTATTGGAAAGGATTCTTAGGTTCAGGATTTATGAGCATTTGGAGAAGCACAGTCTACTCAGGGATAGTCAGCAAGGCTTTGTAAAAAGGGAAGATCATGCCTCATGAGCCTAATTTAGTTTTTTCAGAAAGTAACAAAAGAAATTGCTGAAAGGTGATGTGGATTTTGGTAGGGCATTTGAAAAGGTCCCCAAAGTAGACTCATTCAGAAAGTCAGGAGATCTATGCTATGTGGATTCATTATTAGCTTGCCTGTAGAAAGTAGAGGGTAGTAGTGGATGGAATGTATTCTGCCTGGAAGTCAGTGACTAATGGAGTTTTGCAGGGATCTGTTCTGGGACCCCTGGTCCATGTGATTTTTATGAACAACCTGGACAACAAATTAGAATATGCCTCAGTAATATTGCAGTTGACATGAATATTGGAGTTGTTGAGTACAGTATAGAAGGTTGCCATAGGTCACAACAGGATTTTGTTGGATTGGGCAGAAAAGTGGCAGATGGAGTTCAATCTGGATAAGAATGATGTACAGCATTTTGGTAAGTCAGACTTGCAGGCAGAGTATATTGTTAATGGCAAGATTCTTAGTGTGGAAGAACAAAGGGACCTTGGCATCCAAATCAATAGATCTTTCAAGGTTGCCACAGTTTGAAAGGGTAGTTAAGGGGGCCTTGGTATGTTGGCTTTCATTAGCAAGGGGATTGCACTCTGGTTAGACCATACTTGGAATATTGTATTTAGTTCTGGTCACCTCATTGCAGGAAGGATGTGGAAGCTTGAGGGTGCAGAGGAGATCATCCAGGATGTTGTCTGTATTGGAAAATTAGTCTTATGAGGACAGTTTAGCACAGCTAGGGTTTTTCTCTTTGGAAGGAAGAAGGATGAGCGATGCCTCATAATCTTGTTCACCTCTAAGTCAGACAGCCAACACCTTTTTACCCAGGGTGACAGTAGCAAATATCAAAAGACAAGATAAAGGAAGGAAAGTTTAAGGGTGGCATCAGGGATTTTTTTTTTTTTTTTTTTTTGCATAGTGGGTACCTGGAATGCATGGCCAGGGGTGGTGGTGGTGGTGGAGGCTGGTACAATAGGGACATTAAAAGAGTCTTGGACAGGCACATGGATGCAAAAAAAAGTTATGGATGAGGTAGGAAAGATTTAGATTGCTCAGTGGGTCAGCAGAACATTGAGGGCTAAAAGACCTGTACTGTTCTGTAATGTTCTATGAATTTCTCTCCTTTTAAATTCATCCCCTTAATCTTTCTGCATTTGGAGTCCACCCTCTGTCTATTAGAAGCCCATTTGGTTTTAATGTTCAATCTGATCCTAGTTTACTTCAACTGGATTGTTTGTAGCAAGCTCAGCAGCTGTGAATGCAGAATGGTCCATTTTATCGTGGAGGCTGTGGAATAGCAAAGTTTGGTGCAACTAAATGTCCCATTTAAGAACATAGTGCATAGACGTTCATGAGAGGATGGAGAATTCTTATCCGGGCTGCTCTCATAGCCAAGCAGAAAAAATGGAGTCTTGAGCAAACAATGTGATGCAGGAGGATTTCAATATCCATGGATACTGCCTGATCATTGTTTGCTCTCATAGCCAGATGTTCTGCAAGGATTTTTCCAATCTTCTGCAATAATGCAGGTTTATTTGGTCATTTCATTACACTATCCAAACAAGATTTTGCTTTGTGAACACTTTTGGGTATATTTTATGGTTTTTGGGCTGCCAATCATGAAAATCACCTTCAAATTTCCCTATCACACTGTATTTTTAGCTATAACCTGATTTTGTGATGTCCTGTAATATTTTAAGTGCACTTCAACGAAAGAAAACCATGAAGTCCAACATGTCATTGAAAGCTCATTTTCTGCCTTCACACTTGGGATTTTTTTTCTCCTGCTGATCTCGGTGCAGTCAGTGATGAACATTGTGGAAGATTTCACCAAGACATTGTGACCATGGAGAAGTGATTTTAGGGCAGCTAGAATTTTAGGACAGCTGGCTGACTATTGTTGGACACCAACATGAGGCATCAGGTGCCAAGTACAAATAAAAACTGGCAAAACATTTTTAGGTCAGTTGAACTAATGCTGTGTGTCAGCATCATTATGCAATTAAACACACTAAATTCAATAATTTAATGCTTCTCCAACTTCCTACAGGATACAGCAAATCTGAAATTATCTTTGTGTTCAGCTTGAAGTTGTTTATCATCTCCATTTTTTTTCCAGTAATCAATCCTTTTGGAAAAAATTGCTATTCATTGACAGTTTCTCCATGAGTCTCCTTCAGTTCCCATCAATGTCAGAATGACTAGGACTTCTGAGAACTTCAGGGTCAAGGTTTGTTTAAATATGTACAGTAAGATTGATGGTATCATGGTAGTTCTGGATAACAAAGTGTATTGCAGGTGAGGTGCATCTGCTGGTCTGATTTTGTTCAATTGGGCACTTGCTGGTACACGATTCAGCTGGCACAGCTTGATCCTTTGGATCAAGAACTAATCACGAGATGTCATTGTTTCAAGGCCCTCAGGAGAGTAGATGTTTCAGCTGTGCTTCTGCTGCCCAAATGTGCTATTGTTTTTGCCTAGACTGCAACACATTATGTGAAGGCAGTTGAGGTTCACAAAGTAAAATAACTTTATTTTAAAATCTCATCAGCTATACTGCACTTAGGTCATTATGAAATGGCTTCGTTCTGAGTGTGACATTGGGTCAGAGTTCTCAAATGCCTCAGAGGGATTGATCCTATTATAAACTCACCTAGGAGTACTTGGAACAGGAAATGTTCATCTCATTGAACACTTTTCTTCTTGAAGCTCCTTTTGACTTTAAGGAATGTCTCAAACCTTTTTCCTTCCCTTCAGACTGATTCAGAAAAGACAATATCCTGGAATTGTTTACTTGCAGAAATTCAATCACCTAGGCTTTTTTGCTTCATTCAGAGCCAGCTCTTCAGCGCTTGACGTCCTGCTTTGCGGAAACTGCCAAAATGTTTGGCCTGGAAGTCAGCCTGAAGAAAACTGAGGTCCTCCATCAGCCAGCTCCCCACCATGACTACCAGCCCCCCCACATCTCCATCGGGCACACAAAACTCAAAACGGTCAACCAGTTTACCTATCTCGGCTGCACCATTTCATCAGATGCAAGGATCGACAATGAGATAGACAACAGACTAGCCAAGGCAAATAGCGCCTTTGGAAGACTACACAAAAGAGTCTGGAAAAACAACCAACTGAAAAACCTCACAAAGATAAGCGTATACAGAGCCGTTGTCATACCCACACTCCTGTTCGGCTCCGAATCATGGGTCCTCTACCGGCACCACCTACGGCTCCTAGAACGCTTCCACCAGCGTTGTCTCCGCTCCATCCTCAACATCCATTGGAGCGCTCACACCCCTAACGTCGAGGTACTCGAGATGGCAGAGGTCGACAGCATCGAGTCCACGCTGCTGAAGATCCAGCTGCGCTGGATGGGTCACGTCTCCAGAATGGAAGACCATCGCCTTCCCAAGATCGTATTATATGGCGAGCTCTCCACTGGCCACCGTGACAGAGGTGCACCAAAGAAAAGGTACAAGGACTGCCTAAAGAAATCTCTTGGTGCCTGCCACATTGACCACCGCCAGTGGGCTGATAACGCCTCAAACCGTGCATCTTGGCGCCTCACAGTTTGGCGGGCAGCAGCCTCCTTTGAAGAAGACCGCAGAGCCCACCTCACTGACAAAAGGCAAAGGAGGAAAAACCCAACACCCAACCCCAACCAACCAATTTTCCCTTGCAACCGCTGCAATCGTGTCTGCCTGTCCCGCATCGGACTGGTCAGCCACAAACGAGCCTGCAGCTGACGTGGACTTTTTACCCCCTCCATAAATCTTCGTCCGCGAAGCCAAGCCAAAGAAGAAGAAGGGCTCTTATTGATAGCCAAAGATATTTCAAATATACAACTCAACAATGATGCCCTGAAGAACAGAAGTGCCACAATTTTCACCTGGATTTTGATGACCAACATCTATACAGTCACTGAAGTATTATGTTACCCCAGCAGTGTTGTTACCATTTTGGATGTGAATAAACTCTGGGCTTTTCAGAGTCTCTGCAGCCACGTGCTGAAGAAAGGTTGCAATGGAATGGGAGTCCATTATTCTTTAATTCTCTTTAGATGTGGTGATCATGAGTGATGTCCTGTAATATTTTAAGTCCACTTCAACGAAAGAAAACCAGAAAGACGAGATGTATTGACTATGGGATACAAAATAAAAATTCTCCATTAATGCAGCATCTTTCACAAACATCATTCAAAATGTCTCAGCTAATTGAGCAGTTTTAAAATGTAGTCATTGTATAATGTGGGAAATAGGTTAATCAGGCAGCATGGTTAGCACCACTGATCATGACTGGGGGTTTCAAATCCCATGCTACCTGTAAGAAGTTTGTATGTTCTCCCCATGTCTGTGTGGGCTTTTTCCTCCTTCCCCCCCCCTCCCCAGGACTCTGATTTCCTCCCACTGTTTAAAATGTACTGGGGTTGTAGGTTAATTGGGGGCAATTTGGCAACACAGGCTTGAGGACCAAAATGGCCTATTACTGTAGTGTATATCTAAATTTAAATATTTTATTTATGCACAACTTCTCACCAATGAAATAATCTGCTTCTAATGCCCTTGATTAGGATACAATTATTGATCCAATTGCCAGGATGACTTTCATGTTATTCTTTAAGGAAAACTGTAGAATCTCAATTATGATTGGTTGATGCCTTGATTTTCTCCCAAAGAATCATGCTCACTAACCCATCATTTTCATTTTTGCCTTGCAGTCACTAGGATACAATTTGAATCGACAACTTTTGAACATACAGAGAAAGATGCTACCAAGAGATCCTCACGACCAAATGCACTGCCATTTCTCATCATCTAGGTAAACACAAGGATCAGGACTAAGTAAGGCTTTCAACAAGGTTCTTAATAGTAGACCGATCAAGATCCATGGAGATATAGATTAGATTCAAAATTGGCTTCATCACAAGAGATAGAAAATAGGGGTGGAGGGGTGTTATTCTGACTGGGGATCTGGTGACCAGTGGTGTTCCACTTGTATCAGTAGTGGGACAATTATTCTTATGATATAAATAAATGATTTGAATGAAAATGTTGATCAACTGTCACTAATTTTGCAGGCAACACAAAAATTTGAAGAGTTGTTGATAGTGAGGAAATCTGTTCAAGGACTCAGCTGGATATAGAACAACTGGAAATATGGGCAGAAAAATTGCAGATGGTGTTTAATGTGGCCAAGTGGGAAATTGGGGAATGGTAAGGCAAGTAGATAAGGCAAATATCCAATCTTTACCACCCGAATTGATCAAGGTGTTCAGTTAGCAAATCATGTTGTATGCGTACAAAAGTTTATAAGGGGACATATTTAGGGTAATGCACACTTTTCTAGTTGGTTACATTGCAGAAAGTACGTGAAGGCTTTGGAAATTATTAAAAGGTACAAGTTCTACAGAGAGGTTGAATAAACAGGTTCTTTGGACAGGCTGAGGGGTGATCGAGTAGAGGTTTGTAAAATCACAAGCATGGGTAGGATAGATTGTCAGAGTCTTTCTCATTGAAGAAATGAGAAATACTAGAAAGCTCCACTTTTAAGGTCAGAGTGGGAAAGTTTAAAGGTGATTTACAAAGCAGGTTTTATAGATAACACTTTCCAAGCGCTTGTATTTCCCAATTTCAAAGCATGTCATTTTCAGAAATGTAAGTAATGATATTCTAAATGACTATCTTATTTATCCAATAAATCACACTTCATAGTTGCAGATAGCTTTAATTTGTTGATATAACAAACATTTTGCATAACTTTGCATTGAGATTTTCATATGAGTAAAAAAGGCACTTAAATGATATTCAACTTTAAACAGATAAACCAAAATGTGGTGCACTGTCACACACATACACATACACATACACATACACATACACATACACATACACATACACATACACATACACATACACATACACATACACATACACATACACACACACACACACACACACGGAGGGAAATTTGTTGGTTGGGGTTGGGTGTTGGGTTTTTCCTCCTTTGCCTTTTGTCAGTGAGGTGGGCTCTGCGGTCTTCTTCAAAGGAGGTTTCTGCCTGCCAAACTGTGAGGCGCCAAGATGCACGGTTTGAGGCGTTATCAGCCCACTGGCGGTGGTCAATGTGGCAGGCACCAAGAGATTTCTTTAAGCAGTCCTTGTACCTTTTCTTTGGTGCACCTCTGTCACAGTGGCCAGTGGAGAGCTCGCCATATAACACGATCTTGGGAAGGCGATGGTCCTCCATTCTGGAGACGTGACCCATCCAGCGCAGCTGGATCTTCAGCAGCGTGGACTCGATGCTGTCGACCTCTGCCATCTCGAGTACTTCGACGTTAGGGGTGTAAGCGCTCCAATGGATGTTGAGGATGGAGCGGAGACAACGCTGGTGGAAGCGTTCTAGGAGCCGTAGGTGGTGCCGGTAGAGGACCCATGATTCGGAGCCGAACAGGAGTGTGGGTATGACAACGGCTCTGTATACGCTTATCTTTGTGAGGTTTTTCAGTTGGTTGTTTTTCCAGACTCTTTTGTGTAGTCTTCCAAAGGCGCTATTTGCCTTGGTGAGTCTGTTGTCTATCTCATTGTCGATCCTTGCATCTGATGAAATGGTGCAGCCGAGATAGGTAAACTGGTTGACCATTTTGAGTTTTGTGTGCCCGATGGAGATGTGGGGGGGCTGGTAGTCATGGTGGGGAGCTGGCTGATGGAGGACCTCAGTTTTCTTCAGGCTGACTTCCAGGCCAAACATTTTGGCAGTTTCCGCAAAGCAGGACGTCAAGCGCTGAGGAGCTGGCTCTGAATGGGCATCTAAAGCGGCATCATCTGCAAAGAGTAGTTCACAGACAAGTTTCTCTTGTGTCTTGGTGTGAGCTTGCAGGCGCCTCAGATTGAAGAGACTTCCATCCGTGCGGTACCGGATGTAAACAGCGTCTTCATTGTTGGGGTCTTTCATGTACAACAGGCTTTAATCCACAAAGACTTCCAGAGCCAGGCTGGCTGTGGCTGCAGCAACTCTGAGCGAGGCCGGCACGATGCAAGCTTATACCACCACACATAATATGATCAAGATGTTTTATCTTGTGATACTTTGAACTCGTTTTATCTCAAGAGCTCACGTATCTTTCATGATTCTTTGAAGACTGAGATACAAATTCCATGTCCACTCAGATATTACAACATATGTCATAGTAACTATGGTAACACTACAAACAACAATTCCTTAAAGTAGTCACAAAATTAACAAAAAATTTAAAAAAAGTTTTTTTTTTAAAAAAACACTGGGAATGCACTGCTGGAAAGGTGGAGAAAGCAGATATGTTAGCAACATTGAGACAAATACATGGACCAGCAGGTAATTGGAGATATATACTAAGTGCAGGCAGATGTGCAGTTTAAATTGGCATAATGGTCAACACAGGCATCATGGGCCAAAGGGCATGTTCTTGTACTTGGGTTTGAAGGTTTAATTTTAATATGTAGCAAGGCAGGTAGTAACTGAGCATTATTAATAACCCTAGTCAAAGGATTGCAAAAATACACCTTCTAAAAAAATGCTTACTGGGACCTTTTTTTAAAAAAATAAAGATTGCACATTTGAAATACCTTTATGCATTAATGTTAGTCTTTCACTAGAAAGAAAAGCAATTGTGAGGGCATTTCATAATTTCAGTTCCTCTTCCCTCATCCTCTTCCACTGACACCTTTTTCTTCCTGGGGTACATTACAACTCATGCAGCCTCCTGTGCTATTAGGCATGTATAATAAAGAACACCATTTCCCAGTAGGCAATGTGTGCAGTTGGCATGGGAACAAAATGGAGACTGAAAAATGTCAAGTGCACTGTTGGTTCAAGCAGCTCAAAAATTCAAGTTATTGAAGCGTTATTTCTTCAAGGAAAAAACAACATGGTGTCAGAAATGTGCGAGTAAGACAGAGAATAGTTCCCATCATGGACAAGTTAAATCCTTCCACATTGATACAGTTTACCAGCAATCTAACTGATAATTGAAACACTTCAAACAGCAATTCAATAGAACCATAAAACATTGCAGCAGAGAAAAACAGGCCATCTGACCAATAAAACAAGCTAGTTCTACTGACCTACTCTCATTCCGTAACCCTCCAGACCACTCCTATCCATGTATTTATTCAACTTATTTTTAAAAACTTAAGCTTGAATCTGCATTCACTACATCAGATGACAGCTCATTCTACAGTCCTACCACTATGAGTGAAAAACTTTCCCCTAATATTCCCCTTGTACCTCTCCCCTTTCAGCCTAAAGTTGTAATCTCCTATGTATCTCCCCAATCTAAGTGGAAACATCTAACTCACATCTACATTGTCTATACCCCTCAATCTTACAAATCTCTATCAAATCTCCCCCCTTCTTTGTTTCAAGGAGTATAGTCCTAATCTATTTGATCTTTCTTGGAAACTCCTGAAAACCCATCAACATAGTAAATCTTCACTGCATTGTTTCAATCTTATTGATATCTTGCCTGTGGCTGGCTGACCAGAACTGCACATATTTTAAATGTGACCTCACTAATGTCTTAAACAACCAACATAACATCCCAACTTCTATACTCAATACTTTGATTTATAAAAGCTAAGATGCCAAAAGCTTACTTTACAAACCTGTCCACATGTGATGCCACCTTCAGGGAACAATGTATATGTATTCCCAGATCTCTCTGCTCCTCTGCACTCCTCAATGGCCTACCATTTACTGTGTACATCCTACCCTGATTCACTCTTCCAAGGTGTAACACCTCATATTTATCTGCATTCAATTCCATCAGCCATTTACTGGCCTAATTTCCCAGCTGGTCCAGATCCCTCTGCAAGCTTTGAAAATCTTAGTCTCTTTATGATCAACAATTCAGCATGTAATTTATATTGATTACAAACAATAATAGTCCCAACACAGATCCCTGAGGCACACCACTCAACACAGACCTTCAGTCTGAGAAGCAACCATCCACCATCACTGTTTTCTTCCACCAAGCCAATTTAGAATCCAGTTTAACCCCTTAATGTATACCTAACCTTCTGAACAAACCTCTCATGTGGAACTTTGAGAAAGACCTTACTAAAGTCCATATAGACAACATCCACAGCCTTTCCCTCAAACTTTTTGGCAACTTCCTCAAAAAACCTCAATTTGTTGAACACAATCTACCATGCATAAATTTATGCTGACTGTCCTTAATCAGCTGATGGTCCAAATATTTATACATCCCGTCTCTCAGAAATCCTACAAATAATTTATATACTACTGATGTCAGGCTCACTGGCGTATAATTGCCTAGTTTACTCTTGGACCCCTTCTTAAACAGCGGACATCATGAGCTACTCTCCAATCCTCAGGCACCTCCCCCATGACTATATCTGCCAGGGTCCTGCAACTTCAGCACTTGTCTCCTTCAAGGTACAGGGGAATATCATATCCAGTCCAGGGGATTTGTCTACCTTCATTCATTGCAAGGCAGCAAACACCTTCTCCTTAAACTCTACATGCTCCATGACACTGCTATTTGTTTCTCTTCCATTGTTATTCACTTTGCCAGTTTCCTGAGTAAATACTGATGGAAAAAAAATTGTTTAAGTTCTCTCCATTTCACTAGGCTCAACATATAGTTGATCATTCTGATTTTATAGGGGGTCCAATTTTGTCCCTTACTATCCTTTTACTATACACTTTGGATTTTCCTTCACATTATCTGCCAAAGCACCTTTGTCTTTTTTCCTTCCTAATTTCTTTAAGAATTCTCTTACATTTTTTAATACACTGCAAGTATGTCAATTCCTTCTTGTTGCCTATACCACATATATAGGCCTCTCCTTTTCTTAACCAGCTCTCCAATATCCCTTTAAAACCATGGTTCCCCATGTCTGTTAACTTTGCCCTCATTCCTGGTAGGAACATGCACTCTCAAAATTTCATCCTTGAAGGCTTTCCACCTGCTGAATGCATCTTTGCCAGAAAATAACTTATTCCAATTGACTCTTCTGAGATTGGTCCTCTTTTTTTCAAAGTTGTCTTTCTCCAATTCAACTCAAAGCAAGGACCAGATCTATCCTTCTCCATAATTAACTTGAAATATTATGGTCGCTGGACCCAAAATGCTCACCTCACACTTCTGCCACCTGACTTTGCATCTTCTATTGATGTAGAAAACTTTCCTGTACACATTTGACAAGTTCCAACCCATCCAGTCCTTTTACTGCACAAGTCCCAGACTGTGCAGAAAGTTAAAATCTACTGTCACAACTTTTTTCCTAACACTGGTTTATCTCCCTACAGATTTGCTGCTCCAATTCTTTCAGATTATTTGGCAGTCTGAAATACAGCCCTATTAGCGTGCTCCTACCCTTCCCGTTCCTCATCTTAATACACATGGCCTCGAGACAAATCCTCAATGCTGTCCCGTCTATGCACAGCAGTGATATTTTCTCTGACTAGCAATGCCACATTTCCTTTCCTCCCTTGCCTCCTATTCTCCCTGAAACATCAGAACCCTGGAATATTGAGCTGTCAATCCTCTCCCTCCTGGAACCAACAGCAGCAATGTCATAATCCCACATGGTAATCCTCACTCTAAGCTTATCCACCTTGCTAACTATACTCCTCACATTGAAGAAGATGCATGCGAGACCATTTTCTTCCTGAACCTCCCCGTCTTTACATGAGGTCCTTGCACAACTCTCATCATCCTCCACCTCACTATCTGCTCTAACACACTGGTTCCCCTCCCTCTGCAAATCTAGTTTAAACTCCCCCCCCCCCCCAAAGCAACACTAGCAAAACTACCCACAAGCATGTTAGACCCCTTCAATTCTGCCAGAACAGGTCCCAACTTCCCTAGAAGAGAGCCCAATGATCCAGAAAGCTGAAGCCCTCCCTCCTGCACTATGTCTTTAGCCACATGTTAAGCTGCATTATCTCTGTGCCTCTCACCACACTAGCACAGGTAGAAATCCTGAGATTGCAACCCTGGAGATCCTCTCCTTCAACTTTGCTTCCAACTCCCTCCTCACCCTTTCTGCCTACATCATTAGCCTCTACGTGGACTATGACATAGAGTTACTCATGCTCACCTTTGAGAATCACAGGCCCTGGCACCAGGGAGCCAAGAAACCATCTGGGATAATCAATCTTTCCCACAGAACCTCTTGTCTGTCCCCTACCACAACAGCAGTCTTTTCTTCCCTCCTTCCCCTCTGAGCTGAGGGTCCAGTCCCAGAGACATGATCACTATCAATAACATCATTATTGTTAACAGGAACAGCCACAGGGCTACCCTGCTCTCTCGGCCTCTTCCCTTTGCTTCTCCTGACCCTCACCTAGCTGCCTTCCTCCCTACACATAAGGGTAACTGCTTCCTTGAAGCTCCTATCTATCACACCTTCTGCTTCCTAAATGTCCCCAAGTTTATCCAGGTCCAGTTCCCCAACTCTGCAGCTGGATGGATCCCTTACAGGTGTAGTGATCAGGGACACTTGTGCTGCTCTTGACTGCCCACATCCTGTAATCAGAACATTGGACTGCCAGAACTCTGGCTCCATAACTAATTCTTGCAACAATCACAATTAATTAAATAAACACACCCTTACCTTATAAAGAGAAAGCTCTTCCTCAGTCACTGCTCAACAAAGCCACAATATCAATGCCCCACTCTGAACAGAGCTCACCCATCATAAGTCACACCAACAGCTGTCCCTTAGTTTATTACTCTCTAACCTGTTAACTCAATTGATTTCTAGCCCTAATCAATTGTCTCAAATGAACACACCCCTTATCAACTAATCTCTCACTGCTTCCTTACACAGCAATTAAAGTCAATGGAAAGAAGCTTACCTTTTTCAACCTGGTGCCTGAACCCTGCTGACGTTACTTGCGCCTGCACAGTCAGCTTTCTCTTCTCCCTGAGCTCACAGCCTACTAATAAAAATGGCTGGTGAACCCTAGTAGTGTCAGAAAATGGTCCACAATTTTCGAGCAATGAATTTGAGTCCTTTGACATAAAACTGCAAACCCACATCACCCAAAGTCTAATGGGCTAGCAGAGAATTCTGTCAAGGTGGTGAAGAGCCTCCTGAAGAAAGGACATAATGGACGAGAGGATTTCCACCGCAGTCTAATGATTCACAGAAGTGCACCACCACAGAATGGCCTTTCTCCTGCCCAAATGCTGATGGGTCGACACATACGGACCAACCTTCCAATGCATGAAAGTCTGTTGACAGCTAAAGGAGCACAAAAGGTCAAACAGGCTAAAGTGGAAGAGAAAGTAAAGCAGAAACAGGATCATGATAAGACTGCGAAAAGCTAACCAGTCCTGAAGTGAATCTGAGATCACAATTCTGGCACATGGTCCAGGCAAGGATATGTGCAAGAGGAAATAGATCCACATTTCTACAAGATCCAGACAAAGGGAGCGACATCTCTGAGAAGGAACCGCATGGTTCTACGACTACAAGCTCCAATCCATGGTCGTGACCCTTCACCTGTCAGTTCACAAATGAGGCCAGCGCATGTAGAAAAGGAACATGTTTTTTAGAGTTCACAGAAAAACACAAATACGAACATTGCAATTGCAAGCAACACACCAGTGGAAACACGCATCAGACCAAAAAAGGACTGTTAAATCACCTCAGAGACTGATTGGAAGCTGCTGAGTGAAAAGGGAAGCACACTTGGCATAATGGTTAGGACAATGCCTTTACAATGGCAGCGATTGGGACCAACCCGGGGTTTAAATCTTGTGCTGTTGTTAAGGAGTTTGTACATTCATCCCTGTCTGTGTCCGGTTTCTTCCCACCATTCAAAACATACCTCGGGTATAGGTTAATGGGTGTAAATTATGCAACACAGACTTCTGGGCTGAAATGGCCTGTTATGGTACTGTATGTCTAAATTTCTTTAAAATATGATAAAGGAGATTGTCCACGGAATATAGATAGCCACTGATATACAGACACAATATTGTGCTTGTACTTTTTTTGTTTTAAAAAGGGGAAAGGTGTGTTATTATACATGCATAATAAAAAACTACATTTCCCAGTAGTCAATTAGCATGGGAACCATGGTTCAAGCAGCTCAAAAATAAAGTTGTTTTAGCGTTAAAACCACACAAGGTTGTTCTTTTTCAAAGAACAAACGTAACACCACCTTACTGTATGAGGAGAAGATTTGTTGTGTTTGTGGATTCCTTCTATGTATTTATTTAGTTTGAACACAGTTTGGAGGAGCTGCCATTTGTTCATTGGGTCTGTTTATTTTGGGCTTGTGCTGTGCATGCTTGGTGCTCGAACTTGGCAAATGGTTGGATGGAGGTGCGTAAAATGGCTGCCATGGCTACTGCCAATGCCACCGCTGAGGTCCGATTAAAACCACTGCAGAAGACATCGACTGAATTTAAAGCCAGTAACTTGGAAATGGCTGAATACGTGTTACGAGATGGAGGAGAAAAGGATGAAAATGCAAAGAATGTGCAATTCCAAATGGAGAAGGGAGTCAAATATTAAGGCAGCATCTGGTATGTAGGATGAAATACAACCAGGTGACAGAGTATCGAATGTTGGAAGCAGGAGAAGCAAACAGAGTTCTTCTGGATCAAGCTCCAGAGTTTCCAATACAACATCTGCACTTATAAAGGCTGAGTTTGAAATGGCTGCTCTTGTACAACAAAAAATGCTTAAAAATAAACATGCTTTTGGAAGAGCAGGAGGAGCAGCTAAGGAGAGAAATGGAGCTGCAGGAGGGGCAGCTAAGGTGGGAGAATGAGCACCTGGAGCTGGAAGCAAACATTGCTTCCGAAGTGAAGGTACTAGGAACCTCTAAGGGATCTGGTGTTCGAAGTAACTTATCTGAAATGTCTGATGGTATGGAGTCATATTTTGAGAAAGGACAACAGGAAAAGAAAACAATGTTAAGGCAGATCCTTTTGTACCACAGTTACAATTCATACATTATATGGACAAATCCTCCCAAAGCTCAGTGTTACCAATCCATGAACACTAGTAATAACAACCAGAGACAGGGGTGTAGCTCAAATCCAATCTCTCACCACAGTTCAAGCATCATAAATCCAGGTGAACAGGCACATGTAACATCTCCAGCTACATTACCTGATACAAACAATGGTGAACAGAGCAACGTATTCGCAGCAATGGAAAGGCAAAATGAAATCACTGTATTATTAATCCAGCTACAGAGTCTCTCTTCCATGCCCAAGGAGGAGATTCAAGTTTTTGATGGTGTCCCACTTCAGTACCAAGCATCCATTAAATCCTTTGAATGCAGTATTGAAAACAAGAACAAAAACCCCAGAGTTTGTCTCTATTATCTGGAACACTACACAAGAGGACAGCCAAGGGAACTTGTAAGGAGTTGCCTACTTATGGCCTCGGACAAGGATTCGAGAAGGCTAAGTCTTTACTACAGGAGCATTTTGGCAATGAGTATAAAATTACTACAGCTTATATGGAGAAGGCTCTTTCATGGTCAATAAAACCAGATGACGCAAAGCCTCTACAAGCATACAAACTCTTTCTAAGAGGATGTTGTAATGCCTTGGAAGATATCAAGCACATGCAAGAGCTTGACATGCCTGCTAATATCCCAGGCCTCATAAGGAAGTTCCCCTACCGGCTGAATGATATATGGAGAACTGTGGCCTGTAAGTTCCAGAGCTACCTTTAAGGATATGGTTGGTGGATTTCCTTGAAAGGCAAGTGGAGATTGCGACAGATCCAGTATTTGGAGATATCAAAGACACTCCAAAAGTGAGCAAAGATGTGGGGAGGTCCAAGTCACAGCCTCATCCCAAAATAAAAGGAAGTATCTTTGCCACCACTGGGACAGTTGCAGATCAGGAAAATGATAAAGGAACTAAGGAAAAGGAGAGTTTGCCTGCTATGAAGAGCTGTTTATTCTGTAGAAGTGGACATGCTTTGGAGATGTGTCCACAGATGGAGAAGAGAGCACCTCGGAGAAAATAACTTTCCTAATGGAGTATGTTTTTTTTGTCTGTATAGAGGATACATCAGCAAAAGCTGCAAAAAGCAACTCCGTAGCAACATGTGTGTTTTAAAGCATCCCAGAAAGCTGCACCAAAGAAAAGGAAATGGAAAAGGAGCAAGCCGAAATAAAGGAAGCAGCTGAAAACAGTGCTGGGGCCGGTGAAGATAACTGCAAACTCTCAATAGTGCCTGTATAAGACCAGGAAGGGGAATGCAACAGTGAATATTTATGCATTTCTTTTTGCACAGTGAGATGAATGAATAATCTTCAGGGAAGAAGATCAAGGATTCTATTGAGAACTATGGAGCAAAGGAAGGTTGAAAAAACCAGCATTGTTTCAGGCCTAGAGGTCACTGGACTGGACAGCAGTGAGTTTTGTGATCTTCCAGGCATATTCACTCAGAAGACTATGCCTGTGCACAAACGAAACATCCCACATCAAAATGATTTCGATTGGTGGCCTCATCTGAGGAATAGTCATCAATCTGAAATTGATTCTAAGATAGAAATTCTGATTGGCTCAGATGGACCAAAGGCTCTGGGACCATTAGATTTAATACAGAATGTAGGAGATGGATCTTACACTGTCAAAACCATGCTTGGTTGGACGATTAATGGTCCATTAGGAAGAAAAAATGATAATGCTCAGGAGCCGTCAGCGACAATTGTCAACAGGATATCAGTTGTGAAACTTGATGAGCTGTGGGAATAGCAGTTTAAGACTGAATTTTCTGAGTACCTCAAATAACGATCAAGAACCTTCAAAAGAAGACAAGCAGTTCTTGGATTTAGTCTCAAAATCTGTCAAGCTAGTCAATGGCCATTATTACATTGGATTACCTTAAACATCCATGCCTGACAATAGAAGTGTTACTGAACAATGTACACTGAACCTAAAGAGAAGATTCAAGAGGGATTCTTCCTTTCATTCAGACTACACCAACTTCATGTCTGATATGATATCTTTTTTTTGGAATGTTTTATTTAAATTTTTTCCATACATGCAATTAATAAAGCATTATACAGAACAATACATGTTTAAATTTAAGAGAATTTCATTCATTACATGATGGTTATAACTCCTGCCCTTCCCTCCCTACTCCAACCCATCACCCCCCCAAAAAAAATATATAAAAAGATATATATAGCAATATAAAATAAGGATAAGATAGATAGCAACATGGGTCACTCAGAGTGTCGCTTCCCAACAAAATGGACTCCAACAAAGTTTATATGATCATTTTAAGGAAGAAGGTTGACACAGGTCTTAGGGTTGGAAGGACATTTCTACTTATTTCTACTTAAATTTTGCATATACGGATTCCAAATTTGCAAAAATATAGCATACTTATTTCTCAATTTTTTTTTTCCTAAAGGAATACAGGTTTGAATTTCTGCATTCCACCTTCCCATATCTAAATGTGAATCCAATTTCCAAGTCACTGCAATACATTTCCTTGCTAATGTTATTTTAATAAATTTTGTTTGATATATTGATAATTTCAACATAGGTCTTGTTCTTTCTATATTCCCCAATAGAAACAAATCTGGGTATAATGGAAATACAATGCCTTTAACTTGTTCTAAAAAGTTCCCTAAATCTAACCAAAAAAGACTTACCTTGGAGCATAACTAAGTTGAATGCAAGAAAGTTCCTGTCTCTTCACCACAGCTATAACATTGATCTGATAGATCTGATTCATTCTATTCAATTTTTGTGCAGTCAAATATAACTGCTGTAAAAATTATATTGAACTAATCTCCTTCTTTGGCTTGGCTTCGCGGACGAAGATTTATGGAGGGGGTAAAAAGTCCACGTCAGTTGCAGGCTCGTTTGTGGCTGACAAGTCCGATGCGGGACAGGCAGACACGATTGCAGCGGTTGCAGGGGAAAATTGGTTGGTTGGGGTTGGGTGTTGGGTTTTTCCTCCTTTGCCTTTTGTCAGTGAGGTGGGCTCTGCGGTCTTCTTCAAAGGAGGTTGCTGCCCGCCAAACTGTGAGGCGCCAAGATGCACGGTTTGAGGCGTTATCAGCCCACTGGCGGTGGTCAATGTGGCAGGCACCAAGAGATTTCTTTAGGCAGTCCTTGTACCTTTTCTTTGGTGCACCTCTGTCACGGTGGCCAGTGGAGAGCTCGCCATATAACACGATCTTGGGAAGGCGATGGTCCTCCATTCTGGAGACGTGACCCATCCAGCGCAGCTGGATCTTCAGCAGCGTGGACTCGATGCTGTCGACCTCTGCCATCTCGAGTACTTCGACGTTAGGGATGTAAGCGCTCCAATGGATGTTGAGGATGGAGCGGAGACAACGCTGGTGGAAGCGTTCTAGGAGCCATAGGTGGTGCCGGTAGAGGACCCATGATTCGGATATTGAACTAATCTATATCTTACATTAATAGCATTTGTCATACAATTTTGACAGAGATCTGACCATCTTTGCTCATCAATTGTAACATTCAAATCTAACTTTCATTTCTGTCTAGGTTTATGCACTCCTTGCTTAATAGTTCTTGTTTGCAATAAAAGATACATTGCAGAAGTAAATTTCTTAATATTTCCTTTCCTAATAAGTTTCCACCTCTCTACAAAGAGATAGCCGATCTCTGGACCTAACCTTTTCCTTAAACATCTTCTCAGTTGAAAATAATGAAAAAGTGTCTTACTAGGCATTCCATATTAATTGCTCAATTGATCAAATTGACCTTGTTCATAACAATCTTCAATATTTTATTACCTTTACTAAACCAAATATTTAAAAATTGATTGTCCTTTGAAAACGCTACAAGATGATTTTGAATCAAAGGCATTTTCGGCGATTTAGTTCCTTTTGTTTCGATGTCATCATTTATCTTATTCCAAACAATAATAAAATGTTGCAGCAATGATGTCTCTTTAACACCCATCATTAATTTTGAATCCCATTTATATATAAATTCCTCTGAGAATCTTTCTCCTACTTTATCCAATTCTTCTTTAACCCTTGTTGGTTTTTCTACTCCTTCCAAAAGAGAAGTAAGAAATCTCATTGTAGCTGCTTGGTAATAATACTTAAAGTTGGGAAGCTGAAGGCCTCCCAATTCATATTTCAATGTTAATCTTTCTGTAGAAACTCTTGACATTTTACCTTTACAAAGACATTTCCTTACATGTTTATTTAATTCATGAAAAAAATAATTGTAGCAACAATATAGTCTAAGGTTCTGTCAAATATTTTAAAACATCATCTGCATGTATCTAATTTTATGGTCTTCTTGACCAACCTTACATCCCTTAATTTCCAAATCACTTCTAATTACTATACTATAGCTGGTGTAAATGAAGCTAGGGATAAGAGCCAACCTTGTCTTCTTGATCTCATCAGTTGGAATGGAGTGGATATTTGTCCATTAGTTACTACTTTAGCTTTTATATAATACCTTAATTCAATTTATAAAAGTTTGACCAAACCCAAATTTGTCCAAGACATTAAACAAAAAGTCCCATTCCAATCTATCAAAGACTTTTTCTGCATTTAAAGCCATAGCACCACTTGGATCTTGTCTTTGAATGTGGGGATGGCAGAAAATGTTATCTACCACACCATGGGGTTTTGCATCCACAAAATAAAGAACTTCAAGTGGTGTTTGATGGTGGAGCAATATTATGGGGAGTTTAGCTGAATTCTCAGCTCTTAGAGAGGCCAGACCTGACCACCATATTGAGTGGAGCCTTGGGTTGATTCCATAAAGAACCTGGAGACTTTGAAGCAATGTTTCACCATGTGAAAGTACCAAATGAAGACTGTGACTTGTTACATTTTCTGTGGTGGCCTGATGGAGACTACAGTCAAAACATGGTGGAATACAGAATGACAGTCCATCTATTTGAAGCAACTTCATCTCCAAGTTGTGTAAACTTTGCACTGGGAAGTGTGCTGAGGACAATATGAAACAGTTTAGCCCTCCAGCTGTAAGCACCATCATGAACAACTTCTAAGTGGATGACTGTCTCACTTCAGCAGCTTTAGAAGAAGATGTAATAGCTCATTATCATGACCTATGAGTGATTTGTGTCAAGAGAGGCTTTCTACTTATCAAGTGAATAAGTAACAGTTGTCATGTGTTGGCTGCCAAACCTGAAACAGAGAGAGCAAAAGAAATGAAGAATCTAGACTTGGACCATAACAATCTTCCTGTGGAGAGGATGTTAGGTGCACAATAGTGTGTTTAGTCTGACATTTTTAAGTTCAAAATCACCTTGAAAGACCGACCCCTTACAAGAAGGGGAATTCTTTTAATAGTCAGTTCAATATATGGTCCCCTAGGAATATTGGTACCAGTAGTCCTTACTGCCAAGAAGATCCTGCAAGATTTGTGTAGGAAAAGAATTGGGATGATACAATACCAGACTCCATTGTACAGGAATGGATGTGTTGGATTCAGGATCTCATAAGCTGGAAAACTTTTAAGGTTGACAGATGTTTCAACCCCACAAAATTTGGAATGGTGACACCTGTTCAACTGTATCATTTTGCTAATGCGTGTTAGGACAATTACGGAACCATAAGTTACCTGTTACTGCATAATAACCATTGTCGGGCACATTGTGGATTTGTGATGGGAAAAGCAAGAGTGGCTCCATTAAAAACAGCACAATCCCTCAAATAGTGTTGACTGCTGCCACCAACCAGAATGGACACATTGTGGAGAAAAGAGCTGCAGATGAAACTAGCAGACACGTTATTTTAGAGCAAAAGCACGTCTGTGCTTAAATACATCAACAATAAGATCACAAGGTTCCAAACCTTTGTGGCCAACTGAGTTGCTAAAATTGACAAAGTCTCACATGCACTACAGTGGAGATTTGTTAACATGGTTAAAAATCCAACAGAGATGGCTTCCTGAGGTTTGAAAGTCAAATCTTTTCTGAAGAAAGAAATATGGGTGCATGGGCCTCAGTTTCTTGGCCTAGGGAAGATTGGCCTCAAAATTCTGATGGATTGGAACAAATCTCACCAAAGGTCTCTGAAATCAGGAGTATAACTGTAAATGCTACTCAGATATGTTTGAAGAAGTGAATCCAATAACCCGCTTAATCCATTTCTTCTCATCCTGGATTTATTTGAAAAGGGCAGTAGCATGAATGCTCAGACTTAAAGGATTGCTTCTGTATCATTGCAGAAAGAGGAAATGAGCAAGTGGTGTTCTTGTTCAGCTTCATCCAGATAATATCTATCAGAGAAATCTGCCACAAAAGGAGATGGGAAATCTTAAGACTCAGGAAAACAGTGGTCTCACAGTTGAAGAACTGGCTAATGCTAAAGTGCTTTTGCCAGAAGAAGAGATTTGTAGATGAAATCTCGTCTGAGAAAAGGAATGTATGTTAAGAGGACTAGCTGCATTCATAAACTCAACCTCATTTTGGAAAATGGTGTATTAAGAATTGGGGTTGGGTGGGGGTGGGGGGGTGGTTGGCTGTACATAACAGAGCAGCAATGCCAGAAGAGATGAAACATCCTGTCATTCTGGTCAAAGATTTTCACATTTCTGATCTAATTCTTCAACATGTTCATGAAAAGGTGGATCATGGTGGTCGCAACCATATGTTATCCAGACTATCTCAAAAATATAAAATTCCTGGTGCCACTGCGTTAATCAGGAAAATTGTGTCAAAATATGTTGTTTGTCAGCATATAAATGCTACCCCTGGACAACAGCAGATGGCAGATTTTCCCCGGACAGAACCTCTGCTGATGAACCTCCCTTCACAAATGTTGGAGTTGATTATTTTGGACCCGTTGAAAAACCATAATGGCCTTTTTCCATGCTGTAATTGTTATATGGTTATAAATGAGACTAGCATTGTTGGCACAGACAGGTTGGGCTGAAGGGCCCATTTCTGTGCTGTAGAACTCTATGATGATAATGTGAATAGATGCATGAGGTGAATGTCTGGGTCACCCCCTGAAACATTGTTGGATCCAGGCAGCAAGTCAATCACTTTGATGTAAACACTGTCATCCTCCTGCCTCAGCTATGTGGAGGTATTTAAAATCAAGCATTGGTTTCAAAAAGTCATTGATAAGCAGGAGACACTGCCATTTTAAGAAGGCCAATGAGCTAACTGATACAATGTGTCCAGACTTGTTTGCAGTGCAGTGTTCGTGTAATATGAGAGGCACACACGTATGGTGCTGCAATACCATGTCATGTTAGCAGCTTATGTAATGTAAGTTGGAGCAGGCCCAGGCTGGTGTGAGCCCAGGAGAGAGAGTGAGAGGGGGAGAAAGTGGACGGCACAGAGACTGCTGAAACCATGCTGGCGTTCACAGACCCTGTTGAAATGTTTATTTATACATCCCACGGTCTGGCGCACTGCTTGCCAATCACAACATTTAAAGGGTTTTCCAACTGGCCTGAAACATTCCTTTTCAAAGCATGATTTTTTTTTGTGTGCATGTGGAGGGGCCCCAGCTATTTGATACCTGCTAGACACCAAAATTGGTTTCCTCAACAGTGTGCTCTCTGTTTCCCATGATCCTGTACATTACTGCCAAACAGAATTGACGGAAACCACTGATTAATGAGTTTGACATGCTCTCTAGTTCTCTAATTCAATTATAAGATTCATCAAGTACTTCTTAACTAGTTTGCTCACAGCTTAAATCAGTTGGTTTCTAATTTAAGGAGATCCCTGTGTTCCTGGGCCACGTATTTTACATGTCCAATTCTTTCTGTTTTAACTGTTTAATATTTCTATGCATCTCTTTTTCAACTCTCAATGGTCTGATAGTTCTTTGGTCACTCATTTATCCAGGTGTGAACCTGGAATACAGATTTGTGCATTGAGTACATTCATCACTGCCAAAACCTATCCTGCCCCCTTCTGATTTCTTTCTCCCTTCACCCTGCAGAACATGCAATTTGACAGGAGCCTCAATGTTCTCACTACACTTCCAACCACCCCCCCCCCCCCCCCTTCCCTTGCTTGGTCAAACACCAATGTAAATGTCAGATGTGACATACTAATTTAGTTCTGCTTAAGTAGTTCCCTTGCAGTTTAAATTCGTTGTCTTTTAATTATGCACCTCAACATTGTTCAGTGCAATGCTAAGCTATAGTTTGAATTCAGTCTTTCTTAGGTTTTGAGGTTAATCTTTGCCAGGCAGTGGACGTTGCTGTTTCAATGCAAAATTCTGCCCCAAGGTCAATCTGGCAGAAGTCCAGATAAGTGGAGTGAAAAATCACTCAGTGTGAAGCACCACATCTGAGCCCACTTTGGTCCTCGTCATGCTGACACCAGCAAAAGTGGACATTACCAAAAGCTGCAGCTGAAGAGATTCACCAGGATGTTGCATAGCATGAAAGGTTTTAATTATGTGGATAGACTGTAGAAACCAGGAGGTTAAGTGGCGATTTGAGTCAAGAATGTGAAATTATAAATAGGGTAGACTGCAGGAATCTTTTTCCAATTTCCCATTCATAGAAGATTATGGGCTAAGTGCTGGAAGGTAAAATTGGTGTCAATATTTGTCCATTGTGGTGAGCCAAATGTTGTAAGACTCTACAGGCCATTTTATAGAGAAAAAAAAGTGAATGTAAAGACAGAGATTCTCCATCTTTACATCGCTGCACTTACCTCCGTAAAAGGTCCAAAGGCGGATGGACTGCTGGAATACACTCCAGCTTCCATGCACTTAGGGGGGTACACTTAAAGGTGGAGTGAAGTTGCTCCACCTCCTCCATGAAATGAATGCCACTGAAAGCTGCTGCAAAGGGGAGGGCTGATGACATCACAATGGCATCGTCAGCCCACGACCCAAGCCCAAATTTTAAAGCGCTCAGTGGGTTCAGGATCAGGGCAATGGCAACCGTGATGATTATTCATATGAGTGATAGCTAAAGGTTTTTGTTCTTTCGAGTAGGAGGGAAGGTCTATCTTAATATTTGACTTGCTGGTACATATGTTTGATGTCACTGTGATGGGTGGTGCTACTGCACCACTCACCCCACCTCCCTCAGCTCCAGAAGACGATTCCTGACTCTGCTCTCCATAAAGAAAACACTGGATCTGCATTATAGGCCATCAGCATAAAAAGTAAATTCACCTTTTATTTTCTTAAGCTGGCTTTACTGTGGGGTTGCACCATAAAAAGACTTGAAGAGTCTGGTTAAAGTTTACTGCTCTAGAAGCCCAACTGACACCAAATGCATCTTTGCCACTGCAGTCCTGGTTAACAATGGCCAGAAAAGGACTGACTAAGGAGCGAGGTGTGGACCTTCCTCACACACTGCTGTGTGCCCCATTGAAATGTAGAGTTATCCACTGAGTGTCAAAGAATAACCAAAGGCAGCCAACTTTCACTGTGACAGAAACCAAACTGCTGGAAAATAACTCAACAGGTTGAGAAGCATCTGTGGAGGGAAAGGAATTATGGATATTTTTGGTCAAGATCCTGTTTCAGGCAGTCGGAAAATAGACAGTATAAAGAGGAGAGGGAGTGGGGCGGTAGGTGATTGGTGGACTGAGGTGAGGTGAAGTAGCCAAGTGGAAGAAGGGAAGATAAAAGTGGAGATAGGGGCTGGAGGGAGATGAGTGCTGGAATTTTGTATGGAGAAAGTGATAGTGAGAATTATTCAAAGGAAAATTATATAGATGGAACCAGGTGGGAGAGAGGATTTGCTGGGTAAATTTTGTGGGCTGTGGATGAATGGAACCAGGATGGGACATAAGGGGTCATGGGGAGACTGGAGGGGGATTATGGGAAAGGGAACAAAAAAGGGAGGTCTGGGATGGATTGGAAGGAATGAGACAAGGCAAAATGCAAGGGTAAGTCTTCCTTAAATTGGAATGCTCACAGGTTAGAGACTGTCCAGAGGGAATATTAAGTGAAGGTCTTCTATTTTGTGTTTCGATTACCCTGACAGTACAAAATTCTGTTCAATATCTTCACTTTCATCCTCATTTGATCCTGAATAATTCAGGTAGGTTTTACAAAAATCTGATAGGTTCTTGTTTACCATTAGATTTTCATTCCGAATTTAATTGAACAAAATCTCCCCAGCTGTCATAGTGCAATTCTGACCTCTGTATCCACATCAATTGCCCAGACATCTGGATATTTCTTCCAGAAACCAGGCATTATGCTACCTACACCAGCTTCAGTTTCATAATCTATCTAATGCTAACTGGCTGCATCATGGTCTGGAATGGGGACACCAATACTCCTGCAGAAGGTAGTGGACAAAGCCCAGGGCATCACAGGCAAAACCCTCCCCTCCATCAAGAACATCTACAGGGAATGCTGTATTCAGAGAGTAGCAGCAATCATTAAGGATCCACACCACTTAGCATATGCTCGTTTCTCAGTGCTACCATCAGGAAAGAGGTATAGGTGCCATAGGACAGGTTCAGGAACAGCTGCTACCCCTCCACCACTAGACTCCTCAACAATCCTATTTTTTTCCCCTCTCTGTATTTGTTTACATGTGTACATTGTGTTCAGTTTTTTTGCACTACTAATAAGTGGTAATTCTGCCTCGCCAGCAGGAAACAGAATCTCAGGGTTGTATGTGATGTCATGTACAGTATTCCATTCAGGTGCCTTGCTGTTCAGCGTGAGTGATCATGTCTCTCCATCTGTCACGATCTCTGACCCTCTGAATTGTAGTTGTTGCCTCCCCTGTTCTCTTTTGGTGAAGGCTCCATGATTATACAAGGGAAAAATACTGAAGTGGTTTCCCGTTGCCTTTTTTAGTTGCAGTGTCCATAATGGATGGGTAACCCTGGCCATTGATCAGCAGATTCATCTGCCCAGTGTTCTTAGTTTTACAACCATAAATTCCAATTTGTAGGATCTGCTTGAAAAAAACCATCCACCATCTGCAATCCATGGCTTCACATGAACCTGATTTGGAGGCACCTTGCCCTAGGGTGACCTGTAGACTATCGGACGGAAGATGTGCTTTACACCTCCTTTTGCTGAGCAATTGCACAGCACCGACACCGGTGCTATATGTACTTTGAAAAATAAATCTGAAATCTGAAAAATTGATCAGATTTTCTTTGCAGCCTTCTCTACATTGGAGAGAGTGGACAAAGACTGGGAGATCATTTCCTCAATCACCTTTGCTCTGTCTGCTGCAATAGTGGGGATCTCCCAGAAACCAATTTCAATTCCACACTCCAGTCCTTCACTGACATGTTTGTCCATGGTCTCATGCATTGCCAAACCAAAGTGACCCTCAAATTGGAGGAACAACAGCTAATATTTCATTTGGAGACTCTCCAACCATATGGCATTTACACCAATTTTGCTAGTTACCATTAAACCTCTCCCCTGTCTCTCACTCTCTCTTACTCTTTCCCGCTATCTCTTTCCCTCTGCATTCAGAGAGCTACTTGTGTACTGACAATAACCATAAAAGCAGTTTGAGTATAAAACAGCTTTAATAAACTAATATGTACAACTAAGAGGTCTTGTCTCTCTGCAAGACAAACCTGGAAGGCTTGACTGTACCTTTGGACTGCTTTATATACAAGGTCACCGGGGTGACCCCTGGTGACCTAGTGGTGTAATTACATATCGTCACAACTTGTTCCTCCAATCACTTCCCATCTATTATCTCTTCCTCCCTCCCACCCATATCACCTTTGACCACTTGCCTGTTGGCCTTTGCTCTTCCCCTTGTCTCTTCTTCCCCTGCCCCCTTCCTTTTTATTCAGATGCCTGGTTTCTGCTCATATCTTGTTGAAGGGCTCAGGATTTCATATGGTCGCTATGGATCTATTGAGTTTCTTGAGCACTTCAGTGTGTAAAAAAAAACAGTAGTTTGGTGGGGGTTGGGGGGGTTCAGATAGTCAGAGAGAGTATCCTTTTCTGAGAGAAATTATTACAATCTGGATTGAAAGTGCAATGGTAGCATATTCAGTAACTCTCAAGAGCAAATTGGATTTTATACAGTATGTGAAAGAAAAACTTTGCAGAGCTTTGGGGAAAAAGAGTCAAGTGGGACTAATTGGATAGCTCTTTCAAGGAGCCAGCATAGACATTACAGGCTGACTCGAAGACGGCTTTGAAAAGGCATCTATCAAATTCTGCGTTGGAGAGCATCATATTTCTGTTACAGGATTTAGATTTTCCCTTGAAGCATGGGTGCCAAGAGATTTTATAGTTGTTCTAAATCCTGGAAGATCTGTCGTTTAATCTCTTTGGTGTTTTGACTACTGTCTCCATGCAGTAGGATTCCAGGCAGGACACATGTTTGCAGTTCATTTGTTACTTCCTCATGAAACAAGTGGAGAATGCTTTCACAGATTTATTGATTATGAACTCAAATGGCATACAACCTCTTTTCATATGGTAAAGTGTACTCACACCTCTCTGTACCATTCATAGAATTCTAACAATGCTACATATAACATAAATCCATTGATGTGAATGACATAGTCAACAATATGATGGTACATTAATGACTAGGACTAGGTGAAGACAATTAGATAATAAATGCAAAATGTAGTCAAAGGATGAATATTCTCACTTTAGGTTTAGTTGGTTAATGCAATGGTCATAACACTCCCATTATTTATTAACAAGGTATCTATTACAATTTTTAGTGCTATGTCCATGTGACCTGGAATGTTACCATGCATGTGTTAATGGAAAGGCATGTATAAGCTTTTGGTCATGAATAGACTTGTGTACTCGTTTGCCTGTGTGGTTACATTTCTGAATGTATCCAGATACTGCAAGAATGTGTAGTATGATGTACATGTGCAGCCATTTATATGCTTTTCTATTTCTATGTTTTTGTATGCCATTCACAGAGATACAGAATGCAAATGGGACCTTCAGTTATTTATGGTTTTTAGACTGCAGGCGTGTAATGGCACAATCAAGGAATTTTGCCACTATACAGGCAGTCTAAAAAGGAATGTGCAGGAATTTTAAGTCAATTCCTGCCCCGCAATTTATCCGGTTGGATCCCTACAACTTTTTAGAGGAAGTCTGCAGTGTAAATCGTACCATAAAAATTCATTGACGGTCATTCACTCTACTGCACTTCAACCACTGGGATTGTTGCACTCAGGTACTTCCAATCTAAAAAGGCGCCCAGTGTGAATGACCACATGGGCAGTAATTATGTTAATTTTTTTCAGCGATTTTCCTAACATTGCAGCCTAAAAAACATAATTGAGCCAGCACTGACTGTTAATCACTCAAGTATATCAGATCAGATAGAATTTATGTAATAAAAGAGAAATGCAGTATTACACAGGATTGCATTTAGCCTGTCATAAGACTGACAAAGATTCACCATTAGCATTGCTCCACATCCTTTACAGAGAAGGAGAAGCATAAGAGAGTCCCCATAGAGTCACTGAGTTTCTCTGGATTTGCCCAGTTCAATCTCTGCTTCTGCACAAGACTCCAGTTCAGTTCAAACCATTGGAATTCCGAGCCCAGATCCAATCGTCTGACACGATGAGAAAGCCTTCAGTATCCAGAGCCCTTTGGGAGCCCTTCTTGCCCTTGGTACCCTCTCAGAAGCCTCTCAAATCCTGGTTCTGATGCCTAATTCTCATGAATCAGTCTCCAGCAGACTGCAGCCTTATCTGAATCCTTTGACCTCAAGTCACCTGCAGCCTATGTGGGTTCCTCACCCGCAAGTTACCAACAGCTCATTGCATGTGTCTTTCCTTTAGCAGCAGAGCCTCTCGCTGGTCCTCCACCATGGTCACCATCCCTAAGGTCGTCTCTGTTGCTTCTGCTTTTTTAATGGGGATGTTTTCCTCACTCCCTTTGCCATCGGATTTCTGAATAATCAATGAACAAAAGACTTTTACTTCTCATGTGCTAAATTTTTATTTTTTTCTATTATTGTTGTCATATGATTCATAATATGAACGTTTGCACTGTCATGCTGCCACAAAACACCGAATTTCATAAATTCTGATTCTGATCCAGATTCTGGTTACTGGTGCCCTGCTCTAGTTCTGTGCTGCCCTGGAGTCTAGAATTCCTCGTGGCCACTGTTGAACACAAGTGCCGCTATCCTGGGTCCAAACCCTGCAGTTGAAAATAAAACATCGTTAGCTAGTTTTATTTTAAGACCTGTATGGAGCCATTGGCAGTCAGGCTGGGTGGTAGGACTCTGCAGGAGAGCATTGTGTCTCCACTCTCCACTCTCCCTGGGGCAGCACCAGTAGCAGAGCTGCTGTTACAGCAGCTCCAGCTGCATCATTATTCTTAAATTTCTAGCTTAAACACGTTTTTATTCTCCCTATATTTTTAGCAACTCCTCCCAGATTCTACCAATCACCTACATACTAGGGGTAAATTAGAATGGGTGTGGGAGGAAGCCAGAGCACCTGAGGGTCAGGATTGAAAATGGACTCTAGTATTGTTAGGTATCAGCTGTGTCAACTGTGAGAGTTCCCAGCTTCTGATCCTGATTTTGGAGTATTTCTATTAATGCTCTCTCCTGCAGTAGTTTTCTGAATCTGGAAAAAACAAACGTAATGACTATGATTCGATTCAATAATTTTTGGGTTTTGAAGATCAGTTTCTGGCTACAGAGAGGTCAGCTTTTCTTCAGACATGGAAAATGGGTATCATGGCTAAGGCCAGCTTTGAGAGAGGCTTCTCTAAACCCTTTGAGATAGTAGTGAGAGAAGCCAGATTACACTGAAGATGCTTCCAGAGTGTAGAATTCCATATTTCAGAATTTGCTTTCTTATAAAGTCACAAAGTCCCCCTCTTTAATAATATAGAATTATGCTTCCACCTATAAACTGATTGCTCCTTTTCCAAAAGCAAACATGTCATTCAAAGCGATGAATGATCAGATAAAATTCTAGCCTTATAATCCACTTTCATAACTCTTCCTTGCAATTGTGCCAAAATCAAAAAATAAATCAATCCTAGAATAAGAATCATGTCTATGTTAATAAAAAGAATAGTCCCTTTCTTTAGGATTTAATCTTCACCAAATATCTATCAAGTTCAACTCTTTCATTACTTTTAAAGTTACCTTTGCTCCTTTAGCTCGAATAACTGATTTTGTCAATTTGTCTAAAACTGGATCAACAATTAAATTCCCCTCCTATCAATATTTTTTCATGTGCTTCGGCTAAAAATATAAAAACATCCCTAATAAATCCTTCATCATCTATATTTGGTGCATAAACATTCATCAATGTCCACATTTCAGAATAAATTAATAAACCTTTTAATTTTAAATTTTTTTAAATTTAGACATACAGCACGGTAACAGGCCATTTCACCCCTTGAGTCCATGCACCCAATTTACACCCAATTAACCCACATCCCTAGTACATTTTGAATGGTTTGAGGAAACCGGAGCCCTAGAAGAAAACCCACACAGACATGGGAAGACCACACATAATCCTTACAGACAGTGTGAGATTTGAACCCCTGCTCCGATCACCTACGTTGTAAAGGCATTGTGCTAACTGCCAAGCCAACCATGCAGCCCTTATTGCAAAATTAGTGGCAGGGAATTTAGAAATTTTAAGCCACAATATCAAAAAATTATAGATGTGATATATATATAAAAGAAAACCCTCTTCTCCCCTCCCACCTCCATCCCCTCCTCCAAAAACCCTAAAAAATAAGATAAAAAGATAGAAGAAAGAAGGACTGGAAAATGCCAAGGGAATAAAGTATTTCTAACATAAATTCTAATATTGGAGATTACCAAGAAGTAAGGTTATCAGAGAGTTTATCAAACATTCAAACCAACATTATGTAAATATAGGCACCATATACTTTACAAAAAAAGTGACTTTTTTTTGTAAACTATAAGTAATCTTCTGTAATTGTATACAACTATGAAGTTCCCCGAGCCATCTTTCCATACCTAGATCTATATCTGACTTCCATGATATTGCTATACATTTCCTAGAAACTGCTAAAGCAATTTACACAAATTCAATCTGATGCATAGTTCATTTTAATTTAGGTATTATAACTTTAATATTACTCAATAAAAATAACATCTGATCCTGTGGGAAATTAACCACTGTAATCCATTCCAAAAAAATACCAAATTCCAACCAAAATTATTTAACTTTAGGTCACAGCCAAGTAGAATGCAAAAAAGTTCCAATCTCACATCCATGCTTAAAACATAAATCTGATATAGCAGGATTTAATGTATTTAATTTTTATGAAGTCAAATATAATTGATGCAAAAAAATTATATTGAACTTACCTGTATCTCACATTTATAATTTTTGTCATATTATTCTTACATAGTTCCATCTATTCTTTCTCATTAAATCTACTTCCCATCTTAGTCTCAATTTATGCACCCTTATATTGTGGGCTTTCCTTTGAAGTAAATTATACATTACAGAAATAAATTTATTTACATTACTATTATAAATCAGTAATTCCAATTGACTTTGACTAGGTAATGTCAAACTTGGACCTATTTTATGAGACAAAAAGGCTTTAACTTGATAGTAACAAAATAATTTAGGCACATTAAATTTATTCTCTTTTCATTCAAACTTTATAAATTTCGAATTTTAAAAAACAATCCTCAATCTTCTTAATACCCATCTGCATCCAAGTCTTCAAAAATTTATTATCTTTTCAAAATGGATTTCGACAGAGGGGTATTTTTCAAGATATTAAACCTTTCATACCAATTTCATTATCAATATTATCCCACAGTTCAATCATATGATTTAAAATAGGAATTTTCCTATTTCCTGCTTACAATTTAGAATTACATTTATAGATAAAATCCTGTAAATGTATTTCTCCTATCTCACTAAATTCTATATTAACCCAAGCAGTGATTTTATCTAAACTAAACAGTGCATTAATAAATCTCAATTGAGCAAATTTATAATAATTCTTAAAATGGGGAAGTTGTAAGCACCCCCCCCCTTCCAGTTCAAACTTCCAAGTCAGTTTTTTTCCAAAGAGACTATTGCCATAAAAGCTTCCTAACAGTTGTATTTAAATCATTTTTTTAAAGAATTGGGATAGCAATTGATTGAAAAGGATATTGAATTCTAGGAAAAAAATATTCATTTTAACACAATTTGCCCTACCTACTAAAGTAATAGATAGGGTATTCCCCCTTTTCAAGTATTCAACAATTTTATTAAGTAAAGGCAAATAATTTAATTTATATAAATTTCTTAAATCATTATCAACCAAGTACATAAATATTTAATACCAACATCTGTTCAGCTAAATTTATTAACTATTTTACAATTAGTATAATCACACCTAATTAAAAGCATAATTTTACTTTTCTCCCAATTAATTTTATATCCAGAAATTTCTCCATATTCTACTAACCTTATATATAATTGGGACAAATAATTTATAGGATCAGTTAAATAAACCAAAACATCATCAGCAAATAAATTAATTTTATATTTCTCCTGATTAACCTTTATATCTTTAATCTTAGGGTCTTGACTAATAAACTCCACTAAGATTTCAATTGCTAAAGTAAACGAAGCTTGTGATAAAGGATAACCTTGACATCGCAATCTAGTTAATGGAAAAGAAGCAGATTAGTAACCATTAGAAACCACATTTGCACAAGGATTTTTATAAAGAGCTTTAACCCAATTTATAAATGTCAATCCAAAACCAAACTTCTCTAACGCTTTAAACAGAAAATCCCATACTAATCTATCAAAAGGTTTTTCTGCATTCAAAGTTACTGCCACACTTAAATCTCCGCTTTTTTGAATTAAACTAATTAACCTTGCAACATTATTGGAAGATTGTCACTTGTTGACAAATCCTGTTTGGTCCATATGGATTGAATTAGGTAAATATTTAGCTAATCTATTTGCTAAAATGTTTTGATCAACTTTATAATCCACATTTAATAATGATATCGGACAATAAGACACCTGATTTAATGGATCCTTATCCTTCTTTGGTATAACTCTAATTGAGGGAGCTGCTCCCTCAACAGCCCCTAAGGCTAGAGCTGGATGAGGTTCCCACCCTGGATGAGACATATAAGGCAATCGAACAACTGAAAAGTGGCAAAGCAGCAGGTATGGATGGAATCCCCCCAGAAGTCTGGAAGGCTGGCGGCAAAACTCTGCATGCCAAACTGCATGAGTTTTTCAAGCTTTGTTGGGACCAATGTAAACTGCCTCAGGATCTTCGTGATGCCACCATCATCACCCTGTACAAAAACAAAGGCGAGAAATCAGACTGCTCAAACTACAGGGGAATCACGTTGCTCTCCATTGCAGGCAAAATCTTCGCTAGGATTCTACTAAATAGAATAATACCTAGTGTCGCTGAGAATATTCTCCCAGAATCACAGTGCGGCTTTCGCGCTAACAGAGGAACCACTGACATGGTCTTTGCCCTCAGACAGCTCCAAGAAAAGTGTAGAGAACAAAACAAAGGACTCTACATCACCTTTGTTGACCTCACCAAAGCCTTCGACACCGTGAGCAGGAAAGGGCTTTGGCAAATACTAGAGCGCATCGGATGTCCCCCAAAGTTCCTCAACATGATTATCCAACTGCACGAAAACCAACAAGGTCGGGTCAGATACAGCAATGAGCTCTCTGAACCCTTCTCCATTAACAATGGCGTGAAGCAAGGCTGTGTTCTCGCACCAACCCTCTTTTCAATCTTCTTCAGCATGATGCTGAACCAAGCCATGAAAGACCCCAACAATGAAGACGCTGTTTACATCCGGTACCGCACGGATGGCAGTCTCTTCAATCTGAGGCGCCTGCAAGCTCACACCAAGACACAAGAGAAACTTGTCCGTGAACTAGTCTTTGCAGATGATGCCGCTTTAGTTGCCCATTCAGAGCCAGCTCTTCAGCGCTTGACGTCCTGCTTTGCGGAAACTGCCAAAATGTTTGGCCTGGAAGTCAGCCTGAAGAAAACTGAGGTCCTCCATCAGCCAGCTCCCCACCATGACTACCAGCCCCCCCACATCTCCATCGGGCACACAAAACTCAAAACGGTCAACCAGTTTACCTATCTCGGCTGCACCATTTCATCAGATGCAAGGATCGACAATGAGATAGACAACAGACTCGCCAAGGCAAATAGCGCCTTTGGAAGACTACACAAAAGAGTCTGGAAAAACAACCAACTGAAAAACCTCACAAAGATAAGCGTATACAGAGCCGTTGTCATACCCACACTCCTGTTCGGCTCCGAATCATGGGTCCTCTACTGGCACCACCTACGGCTCCTAGAACGCTTCCACCAGCGTTGTCTCCGCTCCATCCTCAACATCCATTGGAGCGCTCACACCCCAAACGTCGAGGTACTCGAGATGGCAGAGGTCGACAGCATCGAGTCCACGCTGCTGAAGATCCAGCTGCGCTGGATGGGTCACGTCTCCAGAATGGAGGACCATCGCCTTCCCAAGATCGTATTATATGGCGAGCTCTCCACTGGCCACCGTGACAGAGGTGCACCAAAGAAAAGGTACAAGGACTGCCTAAAGAAATCTCTTGGTGCCTGCCACATTGACCACCGCCAGTGGGCTGATAACGCCTCAAACCGTGCATCTTGGCGCCTCACAGTTTGGCGGGCAGCAGCCTCCTTTGAAGAAGACCGCAGAGCCCACCTCACTGACAAAAGGCAAAGGAGGAAAAACCCAACACCCAACCCCAACCAACCAATTTTCCCTTGCAACCGCTGCAATCGTGTCTGCCTGTCCCGCATCGGACTGGTCAGCCACAAACGAGCCTGCAGCTGACGTGGACTTTTTACCCCCTCCATAAATCTTCGTCCGCGAAGCCAAGCCAAAGAAGATAACTCTAATTATTGCAGTTGAAAAAATTTCCAGTAAGGAATGAGATTCTGCCTATTGCTTTAACACCTCCATAAAAGGAGGTGTTATAAAACTCAGGTGGAAAATTATCCTCTCCCATTAGAACCATCTAAATCTCTGATCTTGATGTTTTAAACTAGATACATTTATCTGAGATAAAACATCTTAGTTTTAACTTAATCTTAAGTAGATTCAGGCTTAGATAAATTAGAATAAAAATCTTTAAATTAATCATTAATTTCTTGGGGGTTGATAAGTAATCGTCTTTGAGCTTTACCTAATTGCATTGATTGCATTAATTATTCTAGATGTTTTACCTGCCAAAAACTTTATGGCCCTCTCTCCTAATTCATAATATATTTGCTTTGTTCTCTCTATTAATTTTTCTCCTCTTTTAGTCTGAATCGTATTATAACAATGTTTATTTCTTTATCAATATCTTTCATTTTTCATCTGAAACCTTTTTTTGTAATTCCTCCTCCAACTCTTTCCATTTCAAATTGATCAACTTCTTTTGTATAATCTTTTTTTAAAAATTTGTCATAAAATTTGTTATCTGTCCTCTCAAATATGCATTTAATGAATTCCAAATAATAAATTTATTAACAAATGATTTATAATTTATTTCTAAAATTCCTGAATTTGATTTCTTATAAAGTCACAAAGTCCCCCCTCTTTAACAATATAGAATTATGTTTCCACCTATAACCTATAAACCGATTGCTCCTTTTCCAAAAGCAAATATGTCATTAAAAGCGATGAATGATCAGATAAAATTCTAGCCTTATAATCCACTTTCATAACTCTTCCTTGCAATTGTGCCAAAATCAAAAAATAAATCAATCCTAGAATAAGAATCATGTCTATGTTAATAAAAAGAATAGTCCCTTTCTTTAGGATTTAATCTTCACCAAATATCTATCAAGTTCAACTCTTTCATTACTTTTAAAGTTACCTTTGCTCCTTTAGCTCGAATAATTGATTTTGTCGATATGTCTAAAACTGGATCAACAATTAAAATCCTATCCTATCAATATTTTTTCATGTGCTTCAGCTAAAAGTATAAAAACATCCCTAATAAATCCTTCCTCATCTATATTTGGTGCATAAACACTCATCAATGTCCACATTTCAGAATAAATTTGACAGTAAACCAAAACAAATCTTCCCACAGGATCAATAACCACTCTCTGGATTTTCACAGGTTACATTTTTTTAAACAAGATTGTCATACCTCTTGCTTTCGAATTAAAAGTTGAGGCTACCACTTGTCCAACCCAAGCTCTTTTCAATTTCTGATGTTTCTGATATCAACTTTAATTTTCTTAAAATAAGCTAGTACCCTCTTTCTTTTAATCACATTATTAAGCCCATTTATATTAAAACTTACAAAATATAATACCTCTCTATTAGCCATTAACCTACTTCCCAAAAATCCCAAACTCCCCTTTGCCTCTCCTCTCAGACCTCCTACATCCGAAAACTATTAACCACACTTAAAATCTCCATCCAAAGAAAGATAACAAAGAAAAGAAAAAGAAAACAAAACAACCAACCCCCTACAAAAAAGTACTGTCAAAAAAAGAGAGAAAAACTACCTACCAAGTGGCTCTCCCCACTTGGTGGCACATAGCTGGGGAAGGAAAAGGAAAAAACCCTCCCCCCTCCATCCCCCAGAGAACAGTCATTATATAAATTTCAAAAATAAACAATTTACTTTTAGGTATAGGCAACTGCTTCAAGATCTCTAATGACTTGTTCTTCATCAAGGTCATCCTTTTCTTGTTGTGTTAACTCTTTCTCTCCAATTTGTATCTTCTCACTTTGTAGAATATCTGCAGTTTGCACATTGACTCATTTAGCCTTTTTATTAATTGGCAAATTCCAAAGCTTCCATATCATTTACAAAAAAACTCGCCTGATTATCTTCCAAAAGCACTTTAAGTGTAGTATGGTGATGAAAATAAAACTTACATTTTTTCTTCCACAACACCAATTTTACTGGATTAAATTCCTTTCTTCTTTTCACAATTGCCACACTCAAATCTGCTTTAAAAAATACTTTTTTATCGGCCACCATCAATGGGCTTTGAAATTGACAAGGCGCTCTTAAAAGTGCCTCTTCATCATGGTAATGCAGACATCTAATCGGAACAGAGCATGGTGGCTGACTAGGTAACGGCTTCTTTCTGTTCTCCTTATGTGCTCTGTCCAATTCAATTCCATTTGAAAAATGTTCAGGTCCCTAAACCCCTGGTATCTATTTTTGAAAAAAATATACAGGATTGGGACCTTCAATATTTTCTATCAATCCAACAATTTTCACATTATTTCTTAGACTGTGATTTTCTAATATGTCAATTTTCTATAAAAGCTCTTTCTTCTCAGCACTCCATGTCATAACTGAATCTTCCAACTTATAAACCACATCTTTACATTGGCCCAGTTCATCATGATATCCCTGCAAATTTTCTTCAACTTTCTAAACTTGTGGTTTTACTTTATAAATCATTTTAAAATATATTTTCATTTCTTCCTTAATAATCTTCATCTCTCCTTTAATATATTCAAATTGAGTATTAACATTATGCCTTATAACCCCCTATTATAAATCCATCTTTTCACTCATAATTTATAACTGATTCATCAATTGCCTGCCTTGTCCCATAGCTTCAGGTGGCTTTACCTGCATAGTTTCCAGCTCTTGTAGTAATTGGGCCTGTTAATATATATCTTCATCCTCTTCCTCTACTTTCTCTTGATCTTCCTCTTTTCTATCAATATCACGAAACATTGAAAAAAATCACTTCTGATTCTGCATCTGATTCCAAAGGAGGCAGATCTTGTACAATAATACTACTGTGAATTGTTTTTTCCAGACTCCCATTGCATTACCATTTGATCCTTTCATGCACGCGTGCTTGTTCTTGTAGTCTCTGCAGTTCGATAATCTTCTTCTGGACTCCAGCGCCATCTTCTTCAGCTCCCTGGAGAAGTGGCGCTGGAATCATCTGGGCTCGTGTTGCTCTTGTCATTAGTGGAGGAAGAGGAATTTCAGCCCAAGGCTCTGACGTCAAGGTAGGTCTGATATTTTTCTTTTATCTTCTTTCAACACTATTCCTCTAGTAGTGTGGGGCTTCCCTTTCCTTGCAACCATGCTTAAAATTATGCAGGCAGGTTCCAAATGCTATATTAATTATTTAGAACTTAGTTATTAATTAATTCTCCCAGGGGAGGCATATTTCCACGTCCTTTGATCACACCATCATGCCAGGCCCCCGACCCCCAAGACTCATGGTTGAACCATTGAAGTCATACAGTATGGGTTAAAAAAATACTGGTTTTGCTTGGATTACTAAAGAAGAAAAATAAATGCAGCTGATGCTTTACAAGTATCATAATGGACAAGATCAGCAGATACCAAGTAAGTCGAAAAGACAATGGAAGACGGAGAGGTGCTGAGGAGCGAATGGTAATAGATGGAATAACTGTATCCTGAAGAGATTTATTTGATGCATTTACGGAAAGAATTGCTTTGACTTTAATCGATTTAGAGGAAACAGAGTCACTCTGTTGACCACTGCAGGAAACACAACAGTTAATTGTGTGAACAGTAACTGTAATGTGTGATGACCAGCTCATCTGTTTCAAATTTTGACTGATAGTGGAATGTCGGGCAAGACAATAAGTGGGAGTGGTTTTAAAGAAATGCCAGAATCAATAACTTCGGATGGACTGGTAGTCGTTCAGCCTTTATTTAGTCCTGTAAACAGGCAAGAAGAAAGGGGAAGATCCAATTCAGAACTCACAGTTTGCGCACTGATCCCAAAGTAAACATGATTTCATTTATGCCAATCACATCGGCCTACTGGGGGTGAAACTCGCAGCTAATTCGCTGTAACAAAACCACAACTGGGATTCTTTCAGTCTGTGCACAAGAAGTGTAACTTTGCAGAACTTCTAAAAACTGCATGGCTGCAGGCATCCTGGATTATTCCAAATCTGCTGTGTGTGCACGGATCTTCCTAACCTGCTAACGTTTTTGGGAAGGAGCAAATCAACTTAATGTATAAAGACAAAGTTTTTGCCAACACCCATTTTTAACCACCAGAATATTAAATTCCAAATTGGAAAAAAAAACATTCAATCTAACGTTTAGCAAAACTCTCTGGCAACAAAATATATTTCTCACATTTACTGTTTGTGCAAAAGAATGTGCCAGGCATGAACTTAAAGCTATCCTTTCAAGTCTAAATGTTGCCTGTTTTTGCTCTATTGGACAGTGAATAAGGTGATAAGGAGCAGAGTTATTGATTGATGGAGGCATTACTTTTTACATAGATTTTTCATAGAGATTGGGACCAAGGCTTAAATTTAATGACACTGGGGTTATTTGTTCATTGATCTGAACTGATGGTGCTTAGTGTTCATTGATTGGACCACATGGGGCTTGAAGTTTATTGATTGGATTGGATTGGAGAGGTTGATTCGCTGGTTCAGGGTGGGTTGTGGAGTTCATTGATTGGGTTGGCTGGTGCAGGGGCTCATTGATTGGACAGGTTGAGGCTGACCTTTGTTTAATTGAACAACTGAAAATGGAATTTACTTATTTATACAACATTTTATTCATTTTGCAAGTGTTAAAATGATTGAGTAAAGACAGTGAAACTGGGTTTGATTGAACAGAGTTTGTTGATATTTACTTGTGAGGACAAATGATTAAGTGATTTAATGAAGTATTTGAAATTATGATTTGCTTTAATTAAATAAAGAGACAAAAATTTGCAAGGGTCAGTAACAGAGGATGAATTTATGAATCAGAGGTGAAATAAGAAAGTATTTGTTATTGCACAAAATGTTATTGTGTGCTCTTAAACAAATTTGCTGATGACACTATGGTTGTCAGCAGTATCACAGATACCAATAAGGATACATACAGGAGTGAGCTAGATCAGCACATTGAATGGCGTCACCATAACAATTTTGCATTCAA